>NC_060236.1:32486047-32696047 GCF_021155775.2 Neodiprion pinetum | reverse complement strand
AGTACGCTTTTCGTTCTCGAAATACGATCACGATTAAAACAAACTATTGTAGGAAAATGGTGACAGACTAGGGAAACCAGTTCATTCTGAAAAAATGTCGAATCTTCACTGAAATGACCTACAATCCGTTTGGTAAAAGCTGTTTCAGAACATGAGTTACATTAGGTCAAGTCAGGTTGACCGTGAACTGGTCTCAGTGACGGGAAACAACGAGGATTATGATTCCTGGGCTGCTAGTTCAGAAACCTTACTCGAGTGACTCGAGTATCGTTGTGTCTTTGTTTAATCTCATGTGTTCGACAGAGACGGTATGATGTCCGAGTTCACTGGGGTAAGGTTTCTGAACTCAGCCCTGGACGGTTACACGTCGTGGTCGAATCATCTTTTGCAAGGATCAAATAGAACCGAGTGTCGAAGAGACTAGGAAAAAATATTCCACCATCCCTCACCTCAAACAATCGCTCTTCTTTACTTCGGGCAATGAATGTCGTTGACGGAAGTACTTCGTAACATGCCTCGGTATCGTTGTACCGGAAAAAATCCTTCCCCATTTCTTAAAACGCGGTCAGGATAAAAGTATCACTATTTATCGAGCAACTGGAAAGTGTATTCTGAAGTGAAGTAACGCTAATAATGATCCTCGAATGATGGAACGTACCATCGCCTTGTTGTTTATTGCCATGGTGTGACGACGTGGAGTGCCCTACGGGACCTGGAAAAACTCCCCCTAACAAGTTGGGCGAGAAGACAAACGTGAATCCCTTGTATCTCCATCCTCCAGACGTGACGGTAGATTCTTTTCATTGGTGGGGGGTCTAAACGGCCGGACGTTGAATACCTAGTCCGGATTGATCCCGAGGAGGGAATCACTGATTGAATGTTGTTATAAAATACGCGCACGAGCCGCGTGTCTCAATGGCTGATAATTTATTCTTGAGTTTTAAAGTGCGTCTGCAGAATGATCCTGCCGAGCAGAGCGTGAGCTCGAGAGCCAGGATTAAAATTCATAGACATGGACGGTTTAATCCTCGGTAAGAGTTTATGTTGCATATTTTTACAAGTGCCTGTAACACACTCGCGCCGAGGATTATACCATCCATATCCTTCAGTTTCACCCCCGTAGTGACGACCGACGCGTTGTACTCCTTCATACATCATTATTATTAACAAACTGCCCTGCATGCCGACAGTGCAGCAGTCGATTGACACAAGTATAACAAGCGGCTCGTGTAAATGACGGAGAGTGACAACACGAAATGATACAGACGCCCTGTAGTATCTTTCCTGAATTATTTTCTCCCTCACTACGATGTATAAACCCACGTTATGTAGTAACGGTATGTATTTGCCGACGACAATATAACACGCGAGTGTCAACGATCGTTCTTTTTACCTACTCTGAAAAGACATGGCGGTAGAGAGGCGGTTCACCGCGTCACTTTTGCAAACAGCAAACAGGAGACAGTCGCTTCAAATACTTAACTCTCTCTCTCTCCTTCTCTCTCTCTCCTTCTCTCTTTCTCCTTCTCTCACTTCAATACAGATGTCCGGCAAATGTACTTTTGTTTACGGACCTGATGTAGCACACAGGCCTTGGTGGTTGGATAGTATTTTTTTGCGATACATTCAGGGACGCAAAGCTCTGCTACAGTGTTGAAAACCTCTCCGATGTGTGTGCGACCCGAGTCCAGGAGACAGACGGACAGGCAGGGTAAAGTTTTTAAAAGGGGGCAGGACAGACCGCAGTTGGAATACACATGAATGGAAGTATGTGAATACATATTTGTTTAGCTAGAAGCATTTCGCTCTTTGGTTGCACCACTAACTCCGGCGTCCATTCCGACGCAACCATTCCTCTCTCCATCTCTCCGCAGACACGGATCAAACCGAAAGCCCATTTTCGTTCGACGGTCACTTGTTCACCCTTAAAAACAGGGAGGCTCTTCCAATGTTTGACTCCCCAATACACTTACCTCCCTACGGTCACGTTACTCTCTATATATCCGGAAGGCCTTCAGCGGTAGAGCACACCGTAAGTTTTTCGAATGAAATCTGTGTGCAATTTTTCGTACGGGTCTAATTTTCGACCTTTGCAATGACGTACGAAGGGTGATTTGCGAATGCAGATTCTCCCGGGGTGCGTCAGGCGTTACCGTTGGTATTATCGATTTGTCGACGATACGGTTGGACGCTAAGAACAAAAAGAAAAAGGGAAAAGGAGGGAAAAAAAATTTAATATATCCAAATATATCACTGCAGCGCCAGCAGGCGGCGACGATCGGCCATTGAGAGGCTCCCATAATTTGATATGCAGCGATATTCCTACATGGAGTGAGGAAATGGTCCTCGCGGGGGGTTGAAGAAGCCCGAGAGAAAATGGCTGGGGGTCAGTCGGGGGCCGATGGGGGTGTTACTGATGGTGCGTCCTCCACAGATCCCACCCGGGAACATTAATCCGTCATAACAGACCACTGCCCGAAGGCCTCTGCCAATAAGTCTAGTTTTTTTCGCACTATATCTTGTCCCGCAGCAACAATGACCACCGCGCATCCATACTGACTCGTTATTCATGTTCTGAAAAAGGCAAGCCTCAAGAAATTCAACGAGAGCAAGTAATCGAGGAATCTGGTCAGACGTCTGACACGATTTTCCAAAATTATGCCCTACCGAAAATGATGTTCTAGGATTGACTCAAAGTACCAGTTTAGTCACTTTTTTTTTATGAAAACAGCAAATTGGAATAGGTAGATGCCAAATCTTGATTGCTTCCGTTCGATGGACACTTGACTTGAATGTACAAAGCAACTGAAACTCTCTATGCATAATACATTTCTTGTACTATCGATACATTCATTCTAAAGCCATTTGATGTTTGATCGTGACTTTTGTTAATTGTGCTAGTAATATCGACGCAATCGAAGATTGACGAGTCATTCTAAGAAGAATAGAACTATTGAAAATACCTTATGGAAAGGATTTTCAGTGATAGTAACGTCAAGGCACAGTGATTAGAAACTAGTAAAAGTTGACCATTCGGTAGTGGGAATGGTTTTCACATGATTGGACTTCACGTTCAGCGATAACTTCTCCGTCATACTCGAGTTATCGATCTCGTTAACATTGTAACCCAGAAATTGAATAGTCGAAACTTTGGAAGTCTCACATCTTTTATGAAAACATCTTTCTTCGCAAAACGTTTGTGAATGGTCTCACCTAATGTCAAGGGTTCATCCGCACCAAGAGAAGTTTAAAAGAATTCGTAGAGATCAGAATATGGAGAACTCGTTTACCGAGTTGACACCAAGACCGATATTTCGACTCAAAAAATGTATTGTCTTATCAATATCGCGTTACTTCCAGTCCAAGAAATAGCCCCCATATACAGTCGTCACCCTCTATCCGAGACGTTGCAGAGACTGAATATTGGGAGGGATTTTTTCATTACAAGATTCGGAAAGTAGTAGGACACACACTGTAACACCCGGGTGCGAATGGGGGGAAAAAATACTTTTTCCAAACGCACACATTCTCTTCCGTTGGGGACAGAGTCCAGTCCAGTCAAGGGTAACGCCACCCCATTTCGCCTCTCGAGTAGAAGCCCCGTGGCTCTTACGGCTCTGTAGCTTTGGGGCTTAAACAAAACTTTCCCATATTACAAGTCGGTGAAATATGAATACGAAGGTTGGGGGGGACGTTGGTCACTTTTCAGCACCGGGTAACCAAACCGGCGTCGTTTCTGGCAGAGCCAATTTGTTATCGACTTATCGTTCAAATTACTTACTATTAGTGTAGATTTATTTCGCATATTAGTCGCGAACTGTGCCGCAGCCTGCAACGGCCAACGGCCACTACGCCCCGATTCTGTATCAATTAATTATACACACCGACAACGTTTTCGCCGGCTAATGGTTCCTCATCGTTTTCTGGCAGGGTCTCTCCGCCGCCCAACCAGGACTTTAACCTACCCTCTGCGCGCTCCGCAAACCCTCGCTCCTTGGTCTTCTCGCGTCTCGACAAGGCTAATAGAGTGCCCGGGGCGTTGGGATATCATTACGTCCGTCGACACGCCTCTGTCCACCCTTTTTTACCCCTTATTTCGAGGTTTCATGACCAAGTGAAAACTATGCACTTCTAATCATATCGCCGACATTATCGCAAATTTATACTTCTCGGTATAATTTTTGTAACTGCCGTGATTTGTGTACAAAGTTGGAACTTTTTTTTTTTTTTTCAACTTTTGATCAAAAACCATCACTTATCAAAATTTTCGTTACTATACATGAAATTCTACAATTCTTGATATTTTTCAAACTCTTCAGTCGCAAACTGCATAAAAGTGTTTAAAAACAACGTGAGACAAGAAGTAAATTTTTTTTCATGAAATTTAGTAAGTTGAATTAAGTAAAGCTTGAATACATGAGGGTCCATCTACGAGATACGTGATATCTACGCGATAAAAGTCCAGACCTTTTATTGATTCAACTAAGTGATGGTAAATAATTTAAATTACGACAATCAGTGGATGATAAACAAATTTCTCAACCTGTAAATATAAGCATATTAAACAATTTAACGAAACTGGTGGTACGGAGTAAAAAAAAAAGAAAAAAGGAACATCATTCTCTTCTTTTTTTCCCCCTGGAGGTACATATGCCTAATTCCTCTTTTTTCAAATGCCATCAAAGCCGCGAGGAGTTGAGGCTACGTAGTATAGACCCATTCTTGAAATAGTTGAAGAGCCTGGCTATTCCCATCTTCTTCGTTATTTTTTCTTTTTCTTTACTCTTCTAGCAGCTCCTCCCCCCCACCTCTCCCAGAGTTGTGTGCACGAGGGAAATGTTGAATAATTGATTTCTCGTACGCGGTTTACGTAGGTACGCATACGTGTCTGTATATGTATATATGTGCGCCCGTACGATGTTTGGTTTCGAGAATCTAGGGTCGAACGTCTATTTTTAATGCGTCGGTAACAACTGAGCAGAAGAAGAAGAAGAAGAAAATGTCTGTTTGTGGTATTGGCCTCTCTATCCTCCGGTATCTTTTTCTCTCTCTCTCTCTTTCCATCCGTACTCCACCATCTTTATCTCTCTTTCTCCCGCCAACGAGTCGATGATTTCAAAGGCGAAGCCGAATTCTTCACAAGAATCTTCGTAACCAGTTAAATACACACAATCAACTGTTTAGTTTGTTCACCTCGTGTTTTGCAAAGGATGGGTGGTGGTTAGGCACCGAGCGCAGTGTCTTGTCCACCTCCTCTACTCTTCTTCCTCATCCTCATCCTCGTCTTCATCTTCATCGCATGCATGCATGCATGCGCCTATTTACGCGCCCAACAACCAATCCTTCTCTTTTCCACTTTTTTTTTTTTTTTTTTTTTTTTTTATTTTACACTCCATCTCTTCCCTTTTTCTTTGCTTCCTCCTCCTCCTTGCTTTTCTCCCGTTTTATGTTCTATCTTCTTCGCCGCTCGTTTCCGAGGACAAAACTACACACGTAAGCCGCGCCGCCTGCGGTTTAGTCAGATATTGTATAAACAATACACGAAGTGACATTAACGGCCCCGCCAAACAAACATCCTTTTCTCTTCCTCTCTCTCTATCCTTGTTTTTTGTTGATTGTTTCATTGTTTGCTCGATCCTCTAACTATTCCTCAAGATACCTACTCCCACCATCTCTCAAGCCTTCACTCGAACACATCACAACCCATCATCTTCACCGCGTGATCGATATGAGTAAAATTCGAGGATGTATTCACTCATAGATCTGGCGACAAGCGATTTCAACTGATTTCACGCGATTTCTAGCGATTTTCAAGTGACTACTTTCCAAAGTTGTTTGCGATTTCAACAAAGTGTTGACACGTGCGATTTCATGGGATTTCAAAGGATCTAATGCGGTTTTAGACGATTTAAAGCAATTTCGAGAGATCTAACACGATTTCATGCCATGTCAAGTGATTTCAAGCGATTCCAAGTGATTTTAACTGATTTCAAGCGATTTTAAATCGACTGCTTTACAAAGTGGCTTGCGACTTCAACAAGTGAATACACGTGCGATTTCAAGCGATTACATGTGATTTCAAGTAACTTCGCGCAATGTTACACAATCTCACTCAATTACACGTGATTTCAAGTGATTTTGAAGCGATCGCTTTCTAAAGTGGTTTGCGCTTTCAACAAGTTAACACACCTGTGGTTTCACGCGATTTCAAGCGATTACGCGTGATTTCAAGTAATTTCACGCAATTACACGTGATTTCAAGTGATTCCAAACTGTTTTAAGGTGACTACTTTCGAAAATGTATTGCGATTTCAACAAGTGAATATCCTCTTGGCAAAATTAATGTACTTACCGTCACCATATCGTCATTTTCCTTGTTCAATTCCTCATTCGGCTTCAAAGTTCCGCACGTATACAAGTAATAAATAGACGAATATACGGGGCATGACAGACAGAGTTCATGCATCGAATAAAACCTTGCTACAAAGTGCTCCCTTGGCATGTATTAACGTTTATCGGAGGCAGGTTCGAGGGCTAATGGATATCCAGCAATCTAATAAAAAAGAAAGAGGGAGAAAGAGAGGAAAAATAACACCCCCTTAGCTCGATTTCCAGCTTTTACCTACCTACGTTTATTGAAAAATATACACCTACGCCTTTTCTCGCGACTGACCGACCGGCTTCTTCTCTGCTCGCTGCATACAAACTGCCAATTTTCACCCAAAAACTGACCTCGTAAATCCGCTACTAGAACTTCTTTCCATCCCCTAAACTCTTATACATACTTTATTTCTTATTTCATTTTCCTCGACGGTGTTATTTATCTACGTTTCTTTTCCTCTTCTTCTTTATTTTCATTCCTTGTACGTTTTTGTCCTCTTCATTTTCTCGATTCTTCAGTTTCACGAAACGCTGACGTTTCACCGTCAACATTTCCAGAACGTCAAGATAACACAAAATCCGTCTAGTATAATATCGATCGTTGATTTCTTTGATTTCTTGGATTAAAGGTAAGAAAAAGAGTGAAGAAAAAAAGGAGAAGGGGATTTATTTCAAAGGCGGGCAAGTTACTCGAACGATTCCTTAGGGATGGTGGATAAGGATGGGGGAGAAGGAAGCGCGAGATGTGTCTGATGTTGGAAAAGGGACGGCCGACGGCCGTCGGAGGTCTGAAGGTCTGAAGGTCCTCGAACGGAAAGACAAATCGGATTGAAGTCCGTTAAACGAGCTTGAAGATCACGTTTTAGCCGGGGTGTATATGGGGTTGAATTGGATAACGAAGAAAATATTTTTCACCCATCGTACCCGAGGGACAGCTTACTCTCTCAGCTCCGGACGCGGACTATCTTGGTCGCTTACTTTTAACGGAGCGACTTTAGCCGTCTTGAATAAAGAATCGCAGGCTCGAGATCCTCTGACAAAAATTCAAACAATTTCCAATCGTTCGATCGATGGAATTGACAAAAATAACAGAAACGTGTCGTAGAAAATCCCGTTACGGTGTCGTTATTCTAAAAGACAACGCATTGTAAACGTATTTGGTATGATTGTTCAACCGTTGGTGAAACAGTCGCTTACTTCGAACGATTAAAAACAAATTATATTCATCGGTACAAAATTTATGTTGTTCGTGGTTGGGTAGTAATATTAATAAAAGTCGAAGCGAAGGAAATTGAGGAGAATTAAAAGTGAAGCCAAATATCGGATAAGAATTTAGGAGACGTCGAAAAGGCCAGAAACGAAATCTTTGAACGATCTAATCTTTTTTCATGAATTTTGTATCATTTCAATCCACTGTTATTGCCGTGGATGACATTTTTTTTTTTCTACATTCTTCAAACATTTCTTTCTCCCTTCCTGAATTTTCGAAATGCGGAAAAGGTCAAATACAAAATCTTTGAACGATCCAACCTTTTCTCATGAATTTTTTCTTATTTTCCAATCCACTATTATTGTCGTTGCGTAAATTTTTTTTTTTTTGTTCATTTGTTCTCTCTTCCCAACTTTTGACCCATCCACAATCTCCTCTCCTTTTTCATTCTCATATATTATATCTGACAGGACGAAAAATTTGAAATTTTTCGTACCCAGCACGTGTTCAAGAAAATAAGACGGTGAAAAATTTCATACACACGGTTAATTCCTTTCTAAGCCCCCGAGGTTAGAACAACGTATACGTTCATTAATGTTCGCCCATCGCATTTGTGTTCGTACGGATTTGGATGGAACGAAAGTTGTATCGTTCATACGCGGGTATACATACGACATATCACAATCACCGTGGCGAGAAGCGATTTAATCGCGAGTCACACTTGTCGCGGGTATCACATATCCTCGACGCTTTAACTGCGATATTGTAAGAAAGAAAAGTAATCTATTTTCTTAATCGCGATTATTTCGGCCAGGCACAACAACGAGTCGCAGAAATCCTTGGGAGTTTTTCGTATTATACTTATGGTACATTTTAACATATCTCGTGTATAATTATTACAAAATTCTTCAACAAATATCGTATAAAATATACAGTTGTCGCGTTGGAGATTTTATACGGTTTTTTTTTTTTTTTTCTCCACATCGCAAACGTATTTTTTCACTTCAAATTCAATTTTCGCGTAAAAAAATTTTTTTAGCGGTAGCCCGGCACAGAACACGGAAGTGTTTGGTTAAGCGAGTAGCTATGCGAAGTTATTTTTCGAGAACATTCGAACTTGTCTGGCGGTGACGATTTTTATTCCCTCCTCTTCCTCTCCTCTTTTCCGCTATCTATTGTTTTTTTTTTTTTTTTATCCTTTTCTCGTTTCACCTTTCTTCAAGATCCGTTCTTACTTTAAGCAGCTGTAATAGATACCCCTGGTTTTTTTTTTTTTGTAATAATTTATCGCATCGATGGAACGTAATTCGTTGTTTTTTTTTTTTTTTTTTTTTCTCGACTTCCATTCAATTTTTTTATCTGTTACAGGTGAGGCTCTCTCGACTCTTCTCAAACCATTGGTTGTACTCGCTTCGACCCTCTGTGAGTAACAACATAAATTATTATTATCGTAGCTGGCACATTTAATGTTTTCTTCCATATTCTTCTGCAAATTTTTACTAAATATCACCGAAGTCTGAAATTCGATTTTTTCACCCCGATATTCACGATAATTTAACCTGGTTCTCCGTTTGTTTATTTATTTTTTTATTTTTTTTCACTGTAAAAATTTTCAATCTCACTGGAGACTTTGATTTGAAAAAATATCAGCATCAAAACCAATTCGAATAACGTAAACTGTATTTGTTATAACAACCGAAATTTTGCTGATTTTAATTCGATTCCCTTTATTCGAAAATAATATTGTTTCGGATTTTTTTTTTTTTTTTTTATATCAACTGAATAATCGAAATAGCAGATTTTCTTCAATTTCAACATACCACTCTCTCAGTTGCGAAATAAAACTTTTTTTTTAAACCACCAATTCTCATCTGTTCAATATCACTTTACACGTAATAATTACGTACACAAATCCCAGACACAAATTATCTGTAAACTTGCGCCAGCGAAGTTATTAAATTGTTATTATTTCTCCCAAGATTACAAATCCAAACTTTAAGGAGGGTAGGGGAGGGGGGGGGGGGGTACATTTTTCCACCGTTTTGAGACGCATGAAAAAGAAGAAAAAAATAATCAACTCAACTCTGGCGCAATAATAAAAACAAAAATGTTTGTCGACCGGTGTAATCGAACTATTTTTCGATTACAACGGTCTTTGCGAACGTTTCTTTTTTTTTTGTTCCCCCTTCTTTTCTCTTGTTGTTACAAGAAAATCTCTCCAAGAAGGTATAACACTCACCTATTATATATATATATATATATATATATATATATACGTGCAGTGTAGATCCGTCGAACGAGTAAATCCATACGTTTGAAATTGCGGATAGCGAAATACTGAGAATAATTTAGCAGTCAGTCAAAACGGGGATGCCCTTATCGAAGACAACGGGGTTTTCCCCGTTATGCCGAATTGCTTGTACTATCAATGAACCAGACGCAATAAATAAGGGGATGCAACAATATTGTGGCGCTGGAAGGGCGCGCACAGCGTCGAGAAAAGGCTTTTGACAATGGGCCCGGCCAATTCGTTCCTATCCCGCGTATGATCAATCCATAACAATATATCAATATTCAATTATACCCATCCTCGAAACTCTGCGCAGGGACGAATAGAGCGCGCGCCTTTCCTTCTTTCTTTCTTCCCTTCTTTCTTTCTTGGTTGAATGTGTCGAAGCATCGCTAGAGGACGGATAAATTTTAAGAGCAAGAAAAAAAAAAAAAAAAAAAAAACCAAGATAAAGGTTTGAATCCAAGAGAATATTAATTCCAATAATCCTTGGAATACATTCAATTATTTTATTCAATTGTAGTCTGGAAATATGAAACAGTGTAAAAATATATTATTCAATTGAAAAATCACATTTTGCTAAGGACGATTGGAATAAATGTTGTCTTGGATCGAACTGTTTTCATTTTTTTTACTGCAGTTGAAAGCTGGTACGAAATGAAAATCATTTTCGTAGCTGTAACCAGAAAATATGAAATTTTTTAATATGGTCACTTTTACTATATTTTCATGTATCTATTACGATAAATTGAAGTCAAGGCCTTTTTTGATTGGAAAAATATAGTCAATGAAACAAACTGATTTTGCGTTAAAATTACCAAAAAATGCGATATTGACAACTTTGATCGTAATAAAATATGCAGTTATAAACTGACACTTTTTTTTTATAACTAAAACAATATTCAAGCAGTTTTTGTAACAAACGATAACGATGTTACAAAACTTTTCCTATCGCTGTAAGAAATGAAATTCTTTTCAGCCGTTCGATGAATTAAATCACCTTTCCGAAGAACCTGTCCTGCAAAAATATCAAGATTGTTATTAGCTACGATCGTTAATCGAAAAATAATCACGATAATGATGATAATCGGGAAAACTATACGATTTTTCTGATATATCCGACGTACTTGAGCAATATTTATAGAATCGGTATATTTTTCAAACGACCAACGATGATCGGTATCGGCGCGCCGATCTCACTGAACTATGAGTTTTTATTACAAGCCATAATTGCGATCCGTCATAGAACGAGTATAGCAATAAAACTCGCGTATGGCGAAACAAGAAAATCTGAATCTGCTACGACCTGGTAATCGGTTGAAAATAGTCCTCTTCGGCATGTTTATTTCTTTGCTTCCGTAATCAATCGTCACCTGCATTATACGCGTGGGTACGATGCTAATTTTCTGAAATAAAAATTTCGAAAGAATACCGATTTTTCACTCCACTGAATACAATTACCGATTTTCAATTCTCGATCACGCGAGATTTTCCAAACGATATGAAAAAATCGCGACTTCTGGCAGAGATGTGCAATATTTGTCGTAAAAATTATGCCGATTTTTTTTTTCCTACCGATTATTCAAGACAGGTACATCGTATCAACGCCTGACATTTTTTTCTCACCGACAGTCAAATCCTTCGCGGTGTTTCTATAAAAATCGGCATGTTTATTTCTTTGCTGCCGTAATCAATAGTCACCTGCATTATACGCGTGGGTACGATGCTAATTAACTGAAATAAAAATTTCGTAAGAATACCGATTTTTCACTCCACCGAATACTATTACCGATTTTCAACTCTCGATCACGCGATATTTTCCAAACGATATGAAAAAATCGCGACTTCTCGCAGAGATGTGCAATATTCGTCGTAAAAATTATGCCGATTTTTTTTTCTTACCGATTTTTCAAGACAGGTACATCGTATCAACGCCTGACATTTTTTTCTCACCGACAGTCAAATCCTTCGCGGTGTTTCTATAAAAATCGGCATGTTTATTTCTTTGCTGCCGTAATCAATAGTCACCTGCATTATACGCGTGGGTACGATGCTAATTAACTGAAATAAAAATTTCGTAAGAATACCGATTTTTCACTCCACCGAATACTATTACCGATTTTCAACTCTCGATCACGCGATATTTTCCAAACGATATGAAAAAATCGCGACTTCTCGCAGAGATGTGCAATATTCGTCGTAAAAATTATGCCGATTTTTTTTTCTTACCGATTTTTCAAGACAGGTACATCGTATCAACGCCTGACATTTTTTTCTCACCGACAGTCAAATCCTTCGCGGTGATTCTACAAAAACCGTCTTCCAATCTTCATCTTCTTTTTCTTCTTCTTTTCGTATACGTCTATAATTATCCTCAAGCAGGGGCGTACGAAACAATAAACAAAATTACACTTCACTTCCACTCTCTTTCACCCGCATTAACAATAAGCGTGATAAAGACAGAGCACAATAAATACCCGCAGATGCACTCGCACACACTCATTCCTAAGACAATTGCTTCAAGTCGTGGATAACAAAGTGAAACGAACGATTCGTGTGTGCGAGAGTGCCTTCAGTGTTCGGAATATAAGCGGGACGTAATGACCGACCAATTAACCGCAACTTTTGTTTCTCACCTGGTGGTAAACATATTTCGTAACAATGATTTTCCCATGCATTCTTCGTACCTATCTCTACGTATAAATAGATATATGTATACGTTATAACAACAAACGACGCACTCGTTTGTCTGTATATACCGTAATTGTACGATACACACACATATACAGTAATCATCAAGAAGACACGCGTTGTACTTTAATCTTGCCTCGAGCTAAATATATAGAATATTGTTTATCGAAGCCGAAAGAACCGTGTGTGGAAATCTCCTATAATTTTTAATACGTACGTAATCTACCTGTAGGTATATTACACACAACTCGATGTATCGAACTTCTTCAATTCTCTGTCTTTCCACTGCCCATATTCTTCTCGACGAGTGATTTCTCGGCATCACTTTTTACTTTTGCCGAATATTTTTTATTTTTTTATTTTTTTTTGTTCTTCAAATTACACGCAATCGACAATAATCTTTCGGTAACGTTCGCGATTTGTGTTCTATTCTTTTCTCTTCCGTGTAAAATTTTCTCTATTCCTGCACTCGCGGGGAAAAAAAAAAGGAGAAATCGGAAAAAGATACCTACTAATAAAATGAAGC
Source organism: Neodiprion pinetum (assembly GCF_021155775.2). NCBI lineage: Eukaryota > Metazoa > Arthropoda > Insecta > Hymenoptera > Diprionidae > Neodiprion > Neodiprion pinetum. The sequence goes on along the minus strand of NC_060236.1, from coordinate 32,682,949 downwards.
GAAGTGAAACATCTTTCGCTTGATAAAATACACACCGAAAGTATGAAAGGCTAGCTAGTCTAAAAATGATCTGTGCATTGATTGGTAGTAAAATCATAGATAAGTCGCATCGTAATCATCGTGTTTTTTTTTTTTTGTACCAATTTTCCTCGCGTCACCGTCTTCTTCTTTACATTCATTGTTATTAGTTTCTTTTTTCTTTTTTTCCTTTTACCATCTCTTTTATTTTGTCACTACTTACCGTGCCCGAGTGTTTTTCGATATTGAGCAGCAAGGAAGCTTGCTGCCACGGTTGAGTAACTAACTTGAGGCGATAGGCGTGGTCGGTAAGCGACTCGGGCGGGCGTCCAGGTGTGACGAGGTAATTAAGGCGAGTTCAAGACACGTAGAACCGTCATTAAACGTGCCACACGTATGCCTAAGTATCTACCTATCGGTGGTTGGGGAACCAAGGTACACAATGCCGGTTCTTAATTGAGACGTTCTTGGGGCGCGGCAGAATTTACCCTATTTTTTATTTTTTTTTTTCCACCCTCTTTTCCTCTAACTTTTAGCTACAAATAGTTTTCTTATTCCTCGTTCGTTACTAATTTTTTTCACGCTCGGACGCTCAGCGTTATACATTTTTTTTTTTTTCCGCTGCTTTTTATTCATCAAACTATTTTTCTGGTTGTTTGACTATTTTCGAGTTTTATGGTTCGACACGTGGTCCCTGAAATATCTCCAATACTGAATTTTTCTCATTGTTTTGGTTTGTCCGCCATTTTAGTTCCGTCATTTTCGAGTTTTCGAATTTCGATTTCAGATTTGTAATCAGTGATACCAAAAACAGCCTGTGTACGCAAAATTTGAAGCGAATCTCGGGTAAGGAAAAATGTATGATAGAAAGGGTTGATTTGTCGGTGAAAAAGAAGATAAGAATCGATCTCGAAACTCGATCGAATTATTTGATGAAAAAATTTCGAAAGTGTTTTTTTTTTTTTTTTTATTTTTGTTTGTTTCTACTTCAAATTTTTTTTTTTCACGCGCCTCATCGAGAGGAGAACTTGTATAATATGAGGAGGGAAAGTTTGAAATTATATGCGTGTGGGTCACGCGATACGCGAGACGATATGATAATAATAATAATAATGATGATAATAATGCGAGCAACACGCGCGGGCGCATTATGGGAAAAATATGGTAATATACGGTGTGCATCGTTGTATGTTATGCGTATATGGTGTATTCAGGTTATATACAAGGAAAACAGCCACCCTGCTGATATTATATATGAAATATACGAGATCATCCCGCAGACAAGTTTAGTTTCTTCGTGGAGGGTGTCGCTTTGAATACGGATGTCCGTAAAGTTGGCACGCGTGGATATCTTGTGCATTTTCGTATATCGCATATTACATAGCAGCCCGTTGCGGATCCGTCCGCGAATATTTTAAAACGCATCTTGCGGTACAAACTATTTATAGACATATACTCAAGCTCTCGTGAACTTTTTTCTAGAGCTTGTCGATAGCTTGAAAAATCTTGAACGCAACTTTTCGTTATCTGTAAGATTTCAGTCAGCGTTCGCATTCGAAGTGTGCGATCCCCTTACAGTTTGCCTTAAAAATATCGTTATATCTTGAAAAATATTGATCCGGTTGTAACGAAATGTAGCCTAAAATCTGGCCAGACGTTGTGGCTGTGCAGAGAAAAAAATATAATCAAAATCGGTTCGGTAGTTCTAGAGTTATAAGCGAACGTACGAACGGACAGACAGAGATGTTGGGTTTTATATATCTAAGTGTGAGTTTCTAACGAATGCTGTAATTTAATGCGCATGCTCTACAATTCGAGATCAGTTGTTTGCCAGGGTGACCAACCGTCATATATTTAGACGTACATAACCTAAAAAATTTTGACAGTTGCCGGCACAAGTTATGCTCGGTGACGGTTGGTCGCCATGAAAAACAAAAGCAGGTCTCGTATCGTGGCGCATGCGCAGTGAATTATAGCTAAAGACGAATCACGCAGTCGTTAGTAATTCACTCTTTGTGTAGAGGTAGAGAATAGAAGAGATGTACAGGCATGTATAAAGGCGAATTATTACTTTTCACCGAATTCACGGCTCGTGAATAAATTCGCTGATATTCGAAGCACGAAATTGGAATAAACATAAATATAAAAAGAAACTGAAACTGAAAGAAGGAGGAGAGGTGGAAGGAAACAGTGAAATATAATGTCTGAATACGTGTATAAAGTTTGTTTGGAATTTATCACATGTTTTATATATTCATTGCTGCAGCAGGGAAGAATTTATACATAGAATATCGGAACATCGGCTTTGAATTATTATTTATCTATAACGATCGAGATTTAAATTTTCGTTGTTCATACATTCATTGCCGCCGTGTGAGTAAAATGTTTGTTCGAATTTTTTTCACTTACATTAAAAGTAATTAATCGAGTCTTTACGATGCAATCAACGACTAAACAATGAAAAAAAAATTCTTCCATCGGCAACGTTTTTTTTTTTTCTTCTTCTACTTAATTATACCGGGGAAAATCTTTGAGCAATCGAACGTTGCTTTGATTGTCGAATTGAGTTAGTCGAGTATCTTTGAAATTTTAAGCCAAACAACGGTATTAAAATTCGGACGCAATAAAGCAGGCTCAAAACAAAAATAAAATGTATTTAAGACATTGCGTGCGACTCGATTTAAATGAATCTCTGATTGAAAGGAGAGCGGTGAGAGGGTGAAAGAAAAGTTGTCCGCTGAGGGTGAAACAAGGAAAGTAAATTGTGACGGGGAATTGATGAAAATATTCTAGATATTTATAATAAAAAAAAAAAAATAGTATATAAAAACTAAAATCCATGCGAGTAATATCGTTTTCACCATAAAAATTATCTTCGTAATCGGTTCATTATTTATTTATCTTTCACGTCAAAGGATAAGTTTTTTTTTTTTTTTTTTTTTTTTTCAACCGATTTTCACCTCTTCGATAAATACTATTTACAATACTCATTAGATTTATTTACACAGCTTTCTATCGTCAAGTTTACATTTTTCTATTTTTCTATTGCTCTCTCTTTCTCCAATTTCTCTTCAATTTCTCTCGCTTGCCACCTCAAGTCTTCCTCTCTCTTTCTTTCTTTTCTCTCTCTCTCTCTCTCTCTCTGTATCTTTAATGTCAATGGTAATATTCAAGACGTTAAACCATAAATGAATATTAAACACAGTAATCGTTTTAACTTTAGTTCTCTCTACTCGTTCCACTATAATCATCTCTTTTGCGAACCTGCAGCACGTATATACATATGTATATATATATAAACATTATATATACGTACAGAAAGACCGTCGTAACCAGTCGGCAATTTCGTTCCTCCTTTTCAAAGTCTATACTCATGGTATAATTCACTGAACTTTTCCCGTCGTTTTGAAATAAGAGAAGAAATGTTTTCCTAACCTTGAAAAGCTTACCAATTGACCTATAATCTAGCTGATTTAAATCGCAATATACGAATGAGTTACAATTTATCGCTGAAAAAAATTGTCGTTGATGATTGTTGAGTGAAAAAAATTGCGTTGATTATTAAATTCAAGCATTTCGTTCGTAACTCAAGTGTTTTATTATTTTTCGAATATTCAAACGGATATTAGCAGTTTACGAAATTGCAGTAGTTTCGGGAATACTCAACGTGTGACTTAACATATATATATATGTATGTATATACGGTAATGAAGTCGACAAAAATTATCAAATTTCGGCAAACTTGAATCTCCTGAAATTCCCGTCGTCCTCTCTTTATTTCCTCCTACACGTAACGATTCGAATCGCGACGCTGTATCCGGAATTAAGACCCGGCTTGAAGAATCCAAGATTGGGTCGAGAGTTCCTCGGACGGTAGATTACGGCAAGATGTGGAGGGGGGGGGGTGGTGGTGAGAAAAAGGGGAGGGTTAGAGTCTGTCTCGCGGGTAGCGGGATGAAAAATATCGGATAATTTTCCGAGTCGGAAAAGCGAGTCGAGATGTTGCCGGGTTTTAATTGTATCATCAAGAACCCAAGCTGTGCACAAAATCAGCGCCGTGCTAAAGGGGTTCACGGGGGTTGAGGGGGTGAAACCGGGGAGGATTCTCGGAGTCGAGCAGTTTGAGGCCGGCTTTAAGTAATATCAGGTAATTTTTAACCGCAGTTTCGCCCTCAATTGTTTCTTAGCTGCAGTAAGCTTTTCGAAGGGGTGGCTTCGGGGTGGCTTCGCCATTCCCTTTTCCTTTTCGCTTTTCCTTTCCCTTTCCCTTCGCCATCCCCTCCGTGTAACCCCGGAGAATTTTCCAACCCCTCGACCGAGCTGCGATATCCTGCCGGGGCTCATTCCCTCTCTATTTACTATTTATTATTCTTATTTATGATTCATCTGACGCCCGCCCGCCCGCCTTCCCTCCCTTTCACCCCTGCCTTTTTATACCTTCGTTCGTTCGTCATGCTAATTATATTACGTATTAATTATTATTACCTTACCTCACGAGATTGCTAACCCCGCTGCCTCCTCTTCGTCATCCCTCCCCCCCCCCCCCTCCTCCCCTCCCCCCGCGCCCTCCTCTCCACGCCACTCCTTTCTTCACCTCTCTTTTCATTATTCTTCTTCTTCCGCCTAACCCCTCGTCAAACGTGTACCGCAAACGTTTTTTTCGATACGGTTTATCTTGTGCTGCATACAAGTATTTTTCAACTTTCATTGTGACTCGTTGCTGCGTTGTTTTACACTTTGCTCATTTTTTTATTTTTTTTTTTTTTGTTTATTTTTTTTTTATTTTCAAACCATACCTAGACGTACGCATCATGCGAATATCTAATTTACGGATTAGTCGAACAACAGAGAGACGAATATGTTACCACTGAAAATTATGCGCTTTAATTTATGAAACAGTTTAAAAAAAAAAAAAAAAAATTGCGAGAAGCTAATTTTTTCATCATTCTACCAGAGAAAAATATTTCCAGGTGTAAAAGAAAAAAAAATGTCGGAAGCTTTTTGAAAAGTGTATCAACGTTCGACAACATTTTGTTAAATAAATCATATTTCTAAATACCGATGAAACAAAAAAAGGAATAATGAAAAGAATGAACTAAAGTTTAAAAAAGATTGAGGACAGAAATTGTTTAGTTTTGAAAATTTTTGGTTCAGTTATCATATAATTTTGCTTTTATCTTTGAACCAGTCTTTCAAGGTTCTTCACTGAGCTCTCTAAACTTGTCGAGAAATGAGCGAGCCGCGAGATATTCTCTGACTTTATAAAAGGTGAGACTCGAGAAGAGCCACTTTATAATTCACCCAGGCACTAATTGATACTGAATTATAAATCGGTGACAAAATTCGAGGTTACAAACAGTTGTTGTACATTACTTGTAAATCTCTTGTCGTATTTTTCAATCGAATGCAATATACGTGCAAAAACTATATTAGTAGATGGATGTAACATGTCTGTGGGAAAATTAAGAAAAATGAAAACAATAATCGTGAACAATAATCGCGGAATCTTAAATCTACATTGAAAACGAAAAATTATATAGCGGTCTCTTCATTATTGCTCAATATAATCGTAGTAGAGTGTGATAGCAATAATAATCGCACAGCTCAACACAAAAAAAAAAAAACAAAATTTCTGTTGCCCAAAGTTTTTTCGTGAATTTTGTTTTCCGAGAACATAGAATTTACAAATAGAATCATTATTATATTATATTGACTCCAGTTTTTCATGTTATTGTAGTATTTTAAGGAGGGGGATGGTTTCTGATATAATCATAATTTTATTCGTAAATTCTTCGTCGTCAATTTTTTTCTTTTTACCGAGGCTGTATTTTTTGGCAAGCCTTGAGTATTCCCAAAAAAAAAACAAAAAAATATCGGATTTTTCGTCTAAATATTGCTTCTTTCAAGTCCCGTATAAAAATGTCGATAAAATAAATAACTGGAACAGATTTTGAAAAAATCACGCTTAATCATAGAGTCGTTTGAATAAAATCTTACCGAGATCACTGAAATATCGAGGATAAGAAAACGACAGTTGACCAGTGTTATAGATAAGGTATGATCAACCTGAGAAGTATAAAAAAAAAAAGAAAAAAAAAAGAAAAAAAAAGGAAGGGTTGAATCGAGGAGAAAATTGTAAACGGCCCGAGGGGTGTTTTTCCCTCCTAAGCTGATACAGCTCTCGCGGATCCGGCTAGCGAAGAAAAGGCTGACTAAAGGGAAAAAGCTCGTTACCAACACACTTTTCACTTTCCACTTTTGCCGAGCGAGACGTGCGTGGGTGTAGCCGCGGGTTCGTAAGGAGGGGTGGTTGGTATACCTGGGCACACACCTCCTCGCCTCCTCATCGCCTCACCGCCGCCAATTGTGAAACGTAATTTTTACGTTGTTTGATTTTCATTAACAACTCTTGTATACAGCTTGTCTGGCAACCATACCCGAAACCCGAACCCCGAAGCTCAGGCTCAAGCTCAAGCTCAAGCACAAACTCTCTCTCTCTCTCTCTCTCTCTTTCTCTCTCTTTTTACTTCAAGGTTCAGCTCTCCCGGTACCGATGGCGAAGCTACGCGAAATTAAACAAACGTCCAGCGATGCATTCTTTATTTCACTTCCACCCCCAAGCTCCCCCCCCCCCCCCCCCCCTCCCGCCATTTTACTTCTTCCTTTATGCAATCAAGTGCCAAAGAAGTCTGAAGGTGAATTCTCATCTTTGAAACACCGAGTTTGTTCCTCGATTTTTCGAAGCTTTACTTTTTGGTGGTTGCAATTTTTTTTTTTTTTTTTGGTTTTTACGATGGTTAAAATACGCTTATCAGTCTGATTTTTTTTTTTTTCTCATGTCAAATACAAAACACTCGCATGAAACGGAAAATACATTTTTAAACGTTTGGGTTTATTATTTCTTTTTTTTTTTTACATTTTTTTTTTCCACGGTCGCAAAATGTCTTCGAAAAAAAGAAAGGTTGTAGCCGTAAACATTACCTGAAACGAAATTTGTAAAGAGATCATTAATCGGTATGAAAACCGCTATCTTGCCATGGAGGTTTTTGTTCTTTTATCAAAATTGACAGAACCGCGGCGGTTTGCAAAAATGGATCGAATTCAGCCGATTTTTTCGACAGTTTTTCGTTGAAAAAAAATATCGAGATTAAGAAAAAAAAACGTGCCTACTATAGCAAGATAAAGAACGGCGTGAATAATGTTGTGTCCAAATTTGCGACGGAGAGCTTGAAAATTCTTCCTTTGATACTGAAAACTACGATAATGAAGAAAGAAAAACGCGTTCAAAGTTACGAGGGCGGAATTTCGTGTATAAATTGTCTAATTACGATCAATCTGAAATGCCAAGTCCATACAATACCCCGTCCACACTATCGGATAATGCAAATAAAGAATGTAACGAAAAGAAAAAGAATTTTGAAAATTATACACAAAGACGATCTCTTAAGGGTGCAAAAATGTTTTCGTGAATATTTCCTCTGAATCTTTAATTTGCAATCTTCTCGATCGATATTTTTCCTGCACTCTGAACACGACGAGTTAAAATTCCGAGCATACAATGAATCGTGTCGCTTCGACGCGTGTTGTAAAAACAAAAGAAAAGAAAAAACAAAAAAAAAAAAAACCGAAATTCCGATTTTCAACCCCTTTCGTTCAACCTCTATTTTCCAATCGGGGTTATCGCTTAGGAAAGAATGCGGCGGAGGCGTTGAAGAATCCGCGGTGAAAGGACGGAAGAATTAGCGACGGAATGATAGGGGGGGGGGGATTCGTTGGTTGGTATAAATGGCGCGGGGTTGGCGCGGAGACGAGACGGGGGTGAAATTCCGCGGATGGTGCATCGAAGGGAATAATTCCTCGAGCATTCTGCGGGCTTGCTTGCAAAACGGATGAGCGAATCTACAAACATGAGCCTCGAAGCTGCCTGTGTAGGTAGCTGCTGTTAACGCACATGCAAATATGCAACGGGGCCCGCCTTGCTGCGTTCTCTACAGCAACGCGCGATCATTTCCCGCCCTGTTGGTGAAAATTTTGCTACAAGCGGACCCTCTGATTCCAACTTTTCACGCACGCGTGTCTCGGTTTGCAATTCGCCCGTCCGGGCACGATATACTCGGTATGGAAATGAGAAATTCGAAATGTGCTCGCAGACTCGAAAGACGCGGGGGAGAAAAACAACCCCGGAATATATGACGGAGGATAAAGTAAATTAACGGTATTCTGCAATTCCAATTACCTACAAGGAGAAAAAGAGGATAGACATTAATCGTGGAAACTATGTTGCGGGTTAGGTTAGGCGGATTGGTCAGACGACGCCACTGTAATCGATGAATTTTGCTAGTCATATTCTTGAGGGATAAGTCAAGTTAACTGAATATTTATCAGTAAGGATGAAAAAGGGTGAAGAGAAATTATGTATTTTCTTCTGCGTTAAAAGGAAATCATATGACGGTAAAAATGCACTGAAGTTATCACAGAATGGAAAAGCACGACGTAAACGTAACCTCGAAAAATTTCTTTTCACGAGATCGCGAATTCTCAGCGTAAATGAAGTCTGAGAAAAACGAAATCAACGATATTCTTGTATTGTAATTACAAAAACAAAGAGAAGGTAGACGTTATCGTAGAAACTGTTGACAAGTTGGGTGAACAACTGATCAGGTGGCGCCAGTGTAACGGTTGAATTCGGCAATACTTATATTCTTGAGGGATAAATAATTGACAGAAATGATGCCTAGTCACAGTATAAGAAAAAAAAAAAAAAAGAATCTTTTTCCACGTCAAAAGGAACGGTATACAACAGCGTAACTGCACGTGACATAACCTCAAAAAAGTGTTTTTTTTTCGCGAGATGTCGCTGAACTCGCGATCTCGATTCACTTGTTTTTAGTAAAAACAGTCACATTAGAAATCAGTGATGATTCTGGACTTGCGGACCAGTGTGTAGAGGTATCGTCATGAACTACGAGAACGAGGAAAATAGAGGAGATAAATGGGAGGAACGAGTCTGCACGGGAGAACAAGAGACCAACGGAGAATCGTGCTCAATCATTCAACGAAACTGTTCGATGGATGCAATGCCGTTGCATCAACGGCGGTAACAGAAGCCGACGAATAAGAGCGAAACTCCGGATGGACCTCGGGAAATTCGAATCTCAGTTCAAAAATGCTAATTGATAGCCGATAGAATGGGTTGCCTGCAGAGATACTTCATTGTCGATCCATTGGCTATTCTATTGAATTATATAGGCGGGAAAATACGATCTAGCCATATACCGAACCGGGACATTTTTTTCACTTTTTCTTCGCTTCAACTTTTCAATCCTACCGTCGTCGTTTACCCTATTTTCTTTTCTTTTTTTCTCTTCTCTCTATCGTCAATTATTTATCATTTAATTGAAGCAATCAATTATATAAGCCCGTGTCAGAGCTTCTGAATCAGTTAGATATCAAAACCCACGATATTCAAGTCGCGAATAAACGAAGTTGTACTTTTTTTTTTTTTTTTATCGAACGACCAACTGAAAATCTATCAGGTTTTCGGTTTTCTTTTAACAAGAATCAAGAAATTAAACATAATAAAAAAACTTATTTCATTCATGGCTCTTGTTTATCAATTACTTGACAAGTATTTAATTTTTTTCCTTCTCTCCTTCGTTTTTTAGGAAAAACTTCTTCAACTGTCTTTAATTCTTTCCCAAGCTTATATCAGTCGTAGAAATAGATGTGTTGTACGGGTAGCATTGATTCAAACGCTGGCAAATCGAGCTGGCGAATGTGAGAAATTTATGAGATTCAGTCTGACGCACGTCATCGGTCGTTCGCGGGATTGAAGGAGCTTGCAGAATATACCGCGTCGACGCGTTACATTTACAGCGCAAGGGAATTTCAGCATTATATCTATAAGTCGTACTCAGATTACGGAACGAGATAATTGTTACATTACAGCCACAAATTGGATGCAACGGTTGCGTAGAATAATAAAGTTGGAGGGAAAATCGTGTCGGACATTCGTTGATTCTTCTCGTGATTTTCTCGCATCGGTACGAAGCTTACGGTATAGAAAAAAAATAATAAAATAAAAAAATACATTATTTTTGCTATCGGTTCAGAGATGTAAAGTAAATTAAAAGCGAAAAACAAGTCATAGAATTTTTATAATCTCAAGTTTTTGCGTTTGTTTCTCGTAAAGAATGAGTGTACAAAAACCTTGTAACGTTGAAACTTGTGTCACCGAAATCTGGAAGTGGGTACCAATATGACCTCACCGTATACAGTATAAACATATCTCGGGTACGGCTGTGTTGTATATGAATATGTGTATGTATAGGTATAATCGCAACGATTCGCGAATATATCAAGTTTAATTCTGAATTATTTGCTGCGTGCAGCGGGATCCTCGCCCGTTCTCTGCATCTTCTTCTTCTTCTACATGCATATCTTGCTCCGTAATTTGTATTCCATATTCCGTATTCAATTTGAGGGGGGCCAACCGATGTTTTCGAGGATTCTCGCCACCCCTACCCTTGTTGTCTCATTCTCTCTCTCTCTTTCTATCTATCTATCTATCTGTCTATCTATCTAACTATCTATCTATCTATCTATCTATCTGTCTCTTTCCGCCTCCTTCCTTCGCGCCTCTTCGAAGAACCGTGAAAGCATCCGGGCTGCGAGACGTCGGGGAAATACACACCAACCATACAAATCTGTGAGACGAACACAGCATGCCGTCTCGCAGTTTGTCGCGCAGAGACGTCGTTGTCTGATTATCGTCAGCGAGGCGAATAGGAAACGCCGCGCGTTGCTCAAGAAACTCCAATTTAATATTAAAATATTATGACAAACGTCAACAAACCCGCGTCGAGTCGCGTCTGATTGCACTGCAGTCACGGGAATACGCAATGAGACGCGAACACCTTCTTCCCTTATACCCACAGCGTTTCTTATTCGGTGGATATAAAAGTCGAGAGAAAATTCGTGGATGGAAAGGGAAAAACTATCCCTCGGTGAAAAAAGCAAAGTCGATTATGCTGACGGAAATTTACAAATTCGTTCAAACAAGATTTGTTTCACCATTCTCGTCACTGTCAGTCAGTCCCATTCATACATAGTTAGACGCTAGATTTGTCCAATTCCATCATCTATAACGTCCATCCAAGTTAGCTCAACTCGACAAAAAGCTTGGAAAATTATCACACTCCGGACAAATCTGAGCCCATTGAGTAAAAAGGTCATATAAGCGGTCAAGTGTCGTATAAATATCCACATAAAATGTCAATCGTCCGTTCTTCAGCCGTGTGTAAATATAGGTATAGCTAAACCGTACCTTTAATAAAGGTTATCCCACTTTGGGGTTAAACGAAACAGCGGGGTGAGCGACCGTCGAAAGGGGGTGAGATAAAAACAATAAGCTCCAACCCCCGCGAACCACCGCCACCATCTTGGATTATGATTGGCAATTGTTTTAAGGCCGGCTTACTTGCGTCCCGGGAACGTGGGCCCGAATTATTTGTTATTTCGGTAAACACCGTCTTGTTATTCGAGTTGGTGTGTAATAAAAATAACAGAAAAAGGATCGCAAGAAGAGAAGAATTTTCGGTTATCCCATTCGCTGCAGGGTGCTTTTTTTAGGCGGCGGGAAGAGAAAGGATTCGAGAGAGAAGCCCAAAAACCTGTTTCAGAAAGAAAAGGAAGAATAAAAAGAATAAAATAAAAAGCAGAAACAACAAGGACTAGCAATATGTCGAGCGTGCACATAGCGCGGTAGGAAAATAAGAGACGTGGGCGCATCACAAAGATTTAAAGAGCAGCGGGGAGGGACGGGAAGGTCTTGAGGGTTAGTAGATATAGGAAAATACGGGGAGGGGAAGTCGGGTAGAATAAAGCCAAACAGTAAACACCGGGGAGGGTAGTAGGTGGGTAAGAATTCTAATATATAAAAGATATGAGCGTCTTTGCCGAGGGTTCCTCCTCACTTGGTGTTGGTGTCTGGCATAAGAGAAGAGCAGAGAAGAGAGACGGACCCGGTAAACGCAAGATTCAAATATAAGACGGCAGCGCACTTTTCCTTCTCCTTCTCTCCTCCTTCCAACAGATAAGAGAGAACCCGAGAAATCTCAACTGCCAACAAACCGGGACCCATATAGCTGGCAGCAATGCTCAAGCTTTGCTTAACCTTTTCCCCAAAAGAGTCTTACCTCTCTTATCCGGCACTCGATGGTCCTAGACTTTTCTCTCTCGGCACACAAGACCCGCTCATTGACGTCTGGTACCGCCGACCTCTGCCGTTCCGTGCATCTTCTTCGTGGAGAACGGAAGCTCCTCATCGAGAATCTCAAGTCCTTCTTCTTCTTTTTCATCTTCCACCACTTCCTACGACTATCGCGGCCCGCTGCTGATATTAATTAGTGGATTGAAATATGGATGTCTTCACGAGGCTGAACGAAAAGCATATTTGGGGTGCCTAATGGGATACCTCAATATCTCCGAGTAGCCATGTTCGTTTCGCTTCCAGTACCGGAACGGTTTTCACTGTATGCGGACTGCAGCCTGAGGATAACAGTGATCTCAAATATTTGTGGTATAAGCGAAGAAGGCCCAACGAAACATTTTTTCAATCCACTTTCGAGGAGTAAAGGTGGAAATACCCCTTTGCCGTGTTGCTCGTGTACCCTACCTACGTACTACCTATACACTTCTGTTTTTCTTTTCAACAACATTTCGCCAAACCACTCACTCACTCACTCACTCACTCGCCACACACTCGTTGATTCATTCTCTGTCCCCTTTTCTCTCCGTGCACCCTTTTTATTTTTCTTTCCGTTTCCTTCGTTTTTTTTTCCATTTTTTTTCCTCTTCTTCCCCGTACACATATAGGTATATTCATTTTACTTCAGTCGAGAACCCGCCAACCAAGCACCACCAGCAACGACACACCGTCGTACCTACTCTGGGAGGCCACGCTCCTGACTAAACATTGATAACGTTCCGCCAAGAATTTCTTTGCATGTTATAAACATACGTAATCGTACACAAATAGGATTAGCATAGGACGCAGAGGTGGCAGAATTTCTGGTAGTGGTGGAGAAGAGGTGCGCGAAACATGGGCGACAGACAACGGGAACGGGACGAAAACTGTTTTCGGTAAAATTCACCGCGAAACTCTGACTGCAGGATCAGAATATATCCGGCTTCCACCAAGTCCCGTCACGCCTAATTCTCTCACGCTTCGCGTTTTCACCGCGTCTAACCCCTTTTTCTCTCTTTCTCTTACTCCTTCCTGGACCGGGCAGAGCGTCGAGAGTTTTGCTTGAATATACTCCGCGATCTCCTTGATAATAGAACTTGATAAAACAAATCCCACCATGTAAACAGTGGCAGCGTGCAAGCTACTTCGCGGAAGAGAGAAAGAGCCGAGGGTGGGTGGATTGGTGGGAAGGATGGCGAAGCCAGCAGCGTTAGTCAGTCAAACAGTGGCGAAGCTACCTCGGGCTCGATAGCGAATACCATTAGATAAGATCAATATTGTTGAAAATAAAGGAAAACTCTTTACCCTGAACCCATTCAACCGCGCCAAGCGCGCTCGGTCCACGTAGAAATTGTTCGGCAATGAATGGTAGCTAGAGACTGCATAATGCAGACACCACTGTTGCAAATACCCTCAGGACTTCGTCCGATCCTCTACAAGGTTCAATCCTTCAAATCGGCAGTGCTGCAGTTTGTGGAAATATAATAGCAGAAATATTGGAATCGACATTTCGATGTGATCCTTCATGAAGAGATATATGTAACATACCTAGTGATAATCAACGGTTAGTAGACATTTTATTGGAACCGTTGAAGCAATCAATCTCACCGATGTCTCGATTCATGCAACGGCTTCTGGTATCGTTTGGTAATTTTTTCCAATTGCCATTTGTTCGTAGCAAAGGTGTGAATCATAAAAAAAAAAAAAAAATGTATTCTCGAAGAGTTCGTTGTTGCAAGACTGTTGGCTTGTGTGACGATAGAACGGTGTAAGCCGCGTGCCCTCTTCTCAACGGTGTGTAGCCGTCCAACTTGGAGTATAACCTTCTCACGAGCCGTGTTTTATTTGTTTAACATTGACAGGCGGCGTCGCTGTTCAGTGCTTTGAAGCAGCAAGAGACGCGTGAAGCATCAGTGGCGAGTAGAGACCGTGACGGTAGGGAACGTGATCGGATTCGTGAAGAGATTGACAGCGAGCAGCGCGAGGGCAACATCGAATACCAAGGCAATGGGAAGCTCAGTCCTCCCGGGCACCATCCACTGACTGTCGCACCGATGACCCAGCAAAAGCAACCCATCGTTTCGCAGCAGTCCCAACAGCCCAGCTCGGGCGCTCCTGGTTCACAGCCCAGTCCCCGACAGAGTCCTCAGGCTCCCCAACAAGGCAGTCCTCCAACCCCTGCTGGTCAGGGACAATCACCTGGAGGGCCGCCGCAACAGTTACCACAAACAACATCGCAGATGATGCTTAGCCCCGCAAGTGGGCTTCATCAGATGCAACAGCTCCTACAGCAACACATTCTCAGCCCGAGCCAGCTACAGTCGTTTATGCAACAGCACACCCTCTATCTCCAGCAGCAGCAGCAGCAACAACAGCAGCAGCATCATCAGGTTCGTCATGTTTTCAATAATAATGGTTCTTCTATCTATAGTCATTCTTGCGTACAAAAATGTCTTTTCACGGGTAGGTTCTTTGGAACCTTTTTCTCCGTTTCTTGAATCCAATTTCAACTTGGTGAGTCAAAATTTGTCATCCAGAGTCTAGCAAGTTCTTGTAATCACTGTTTTAGAATCTCGATTATCAAAATTGCGAAGTTTATCCTACCTGATTTCCCACGCCGGATTCAGGATTTGAACTCTTGGATCATTGACGTCCGATTTGCCATCAGAAAATCCTGAACATTTTGAATATTGTTACGAGCTTCGAGTACATCGTTGGTTTTTCTTATCATGTTTCAGGACTCGACATCCGAGCACGTTGCTAATCATGAGAGATTCGGCTACTTCTCCTCGTTAAAAAACGTAAGTGAAAGACTCTACTGTGTGATTCTTTGTCTTAGTTTGTTGGATGGTTGGTTGATATAATAGGAAGATCGGTCAACGGAACGAGGAAATTGAATTTGAAAATTTTTCATCCCCTTCCTGCCACTTTCTCTCCCCGACTTCGATCTTTCCTTAGCAAATATTTTCTCCGGTGTGTACCTATCATGATATTTTCACAAGAAGTATAACCCTTCATCGGTCCTCCAGCACCGCCGCATGGCTTCGTGGAATAAATTTCTGGTGCAAACATACGCTGGCTCTCTTTCTCTCTTCATTTCTCTTGGCACCTTGTTGAGATGACGTTGTTTAGCACTCCGTCTTCCAACTATCTTAGAAAATTCCCTCACTATCTATCTATCTATCTATCTATCTATCTCTCGGTCCCGTTTTCTCTCCATAAATTTACCGCGTTACCAATACGAAGCGGAGTACTCAGCCATCGCCAAACACTCATCCTTCCTGCGCCAACATCCAGAACGTCCACCACCCTCGGTGATCGGAGTAATTCTAATTATGAAAAACCTAATCATAATAACGCAGTAAGTGGCGACGGTCTGAAGTTGGCGCCCGGGACATCGACGAATAAAAAACAGAAGAAGCAAAAGAAGACGGGGGAAAGAAAAATAAAACAACAAAGTACCACCACTGCCTTGATGAAAAGTTAATTAAACCGAACATTACTTAAGACCCCGTCAGAATACACAATTCGCGTTGTTTGTCCGAAGTAAGGAGGGGGTGTAAAAATCACTTTAGTAAAAAACCACGTGCCTTCCATCTACCCTAAAACGTTTCGTTCGATCGGGGCACATCTGTCCTACTACGCATGGCGAAAGAACAAAATTTATACATCTACATCACTTTTTGTTTCCACGGTGGATGCACATCGCGTTGTTAATAGCGGTGCGAGACGGCTCTTTCTCTCTCTCTTGTTTCGTCGGATCCAGGGTGAAATAAGGGGAGTCCAGTTAGCCGGACAGACGCATCGACACTATTCGACTGAGGAACGAGGCGGTGAGAGGAGAGCAGGGTGTGAGAGGTGCGGAAAGAGGGTTGATTCTGGGCCTGAGCAAACAGGCAGTCCCTTCTGTATTGTTATCATAACGATATTCGCGTATCAACGGAACGAAATGCTTTCCCCGTGTGCTCAACAGCCTTTTCTCTTCATCCCCCGCGCACACCGAATACCCTGACCTCGTGCGAAAGAAGAAAGGTCCGCCACGCCAACCCCGTTTGCCGGCTCCTGGTGAAGGAAAAACAGTGAAGTTTGAATAAAAATAACACGTACGTGGGTTGAGGAAAGGGTGGTTTTGATGCCCTGGAATCCCGAACAGGAGCTTTTACCATATTATATCACCGATCGTTGCGATGTTATAGCAAACTATTTTCTTTTGTAAATCTATAGACTCCAGTTTTAAAAATCATAGAGTCGGCCTTTGTTGTTACGAATGTTAACGTGTGGTGATCGCCATCTTTGACCTTCCACCTACAGCCATGTTACAGTGTTTTAATTATTATTTTTTACTAAAAATCTATCCAATCAAATCCAAACCGCAGGAATATCTTCTACAGTGAATATCAATGGAATTTTCGACCACCCGAGGGCTTGGAAATCAAACTTTGTTCCGTGGAATTTGTCGCCATGCTTTCATTTCTATGTAATTTATATGGCCACAAATGGATCAATTGATGGTCCACACGCGGTGCTAAAGTATCCTAAAATTGTACATATACCCTATAGACGATGTATTTTCTGGAAGCTTTCATTGTTTATTTAACTCACTGCGCCCTGGCCGTGATCCTCAGATATCTAGACACCCCAAGCCGCGATATTATTACACCGAGTAACGGGGATCTGCGGAAAGGTCAGACGGTCACCGAATCGGCGGAAGTGAAACGTCCTTTCCACCAAATTATTACCGAAGCTTGTTACCCCGCGGAGATAATCCTCTTCCACCTACGAAGCTTGGTTAATTCTCTATGCTCTTTAAAAAGCGGATGGCAGAAAAATGAAAGAAAAGGAATACATTTTTTTTTTTTTAGTACACATACGACCGGCGGAACGAACGTCACGAGGTGTAATATACAATTGCATAAGTACTGAAGAAAAAAAGAATCTGTCGTACGGAAGAACCGTATGGGTTTTACGTACGTATATTCACGTCTACCGGTAAACAGCTGTTTGCAAAACAGGCACATTTATCTAACAACAGCGTGCCGGCGTTGAAAAATACACTGATAAATAAAAAATTGCGTTGGATTAAAAGGGACCGGGGGTTGGGGGCATCTCATTGCCCGGAAGGAAACGGGCAGCAGGGTGGGGACCACGGCATTCGTGACGGCGAACACCAAAGACAAACAAGCGGACAGAGAGAGAGAGTGAGAGAGGGGGGGGGGGGGGAGGGTGAGTGGCTGATGGCGATAGTTAATTGCCTGGAGACCGAACTCACCCTGCTTTTTTCCCTCCCCCGCGACTCAAGTCCCCACCCCCCGTTTTTACCCATCGGTTACACGCCCGAGGATATTTTAGCCGAACTTTTCTTATTCTTCATATTATTCCTGCATTCTTGGTATATATGTATATATGTAAATTATAATTCGCGATCCTTAGTAGCAACGGAACGACCGTTTATCACGTCGCCGCATCAACAAAACAAAAACAAAAATAAAGAGAAACGAAAGTATGCGTAAATTGTACAAGCTGTATATACCAACTGCGATAACAATTAATCCAGTGAAAGAAATTTCATTTATAATGATTACCCAGCCAGATTATAATTGTAGTGGAGATGTTGTTTTATATAACCACGTTTAAATTAGCGAACAGAGAGAAGGGAGGGAGGAGGGCGGGTGGGGTGGGGGGAGGACTTGTTCGTTTTTCGAGATCGGAACAAGTAGAGGTATATTGGTAAAAAAAAAAATTAGAAAACAGGAAAAAGGAATCGCTCCGTGCTGCATCAGGAGTAAAGAACGAACGAACCTCGCAACAATTTATTATCCATGTTTTTTTGAAACGCCACCGTTCGTTATAACGTAGTATCCTGAAATCTGCTGGAATCACCACCACCATCACCATTTTTCTCAAACCGTAGCTAGGGTGAGTGTTACACTATTGATCTGATTTTTAATTATTTGTCGCGCAACCTTCCGCGGAGGGTGAAGGAAGGGTGAACCGGAGGAAAGCTTCGTTCGCCCCGTTTCCATCCCCTATTTTCGTCTCTCTCTCTCTCTCGCTCTCTTTCTCTCTCCTTCTTTATCCCTCTACGCTGCACCCTTTTCTGAGCACACGCTCAGTTTATTTTCATCCCCCCCCCCCCCATACCTTGAAATATTAACAACACCCTACGTTTCTGCGTAACTGACACTTTTTAGACGGTAACGCGACGCGTCGTAAGATCAAGATGATCACCGAGATACTAGATCCACGGATAATGATATACGCCGAATTTTATTCTAATCAACGACTGACAATGAAACCAAGAAACGAGTCCTATTGAGTCTTCTTGTTCAGACACCGGCTCTTATATAATGTATTGAAATAACTTTTTATCTTAATTTAACGTTTCACAAAGTACATTTATTATTGATTTTGAGAAATCTTGAAAATCTTGTGTCGTAAAGAAAAATGGTTGAAATATAAGTTTTCTATTTTTTTTTTTCTTTTTTTTTTCTGCAGGATCGAAATCTGTAAAACAAAAAAGACAGATTTTCGTTTAAAAAAGCAATCCACAGAAAGAATGGTACGATAATGCATGATAAAATTTTTATTTCAAACATTTGTTTTTTGTTTTTTCTCATCTTTCAAAAACGCGCCGTTCACAAGATATTCCGCTGTGTGAATTCGAACGTAAGACCATGTACGTATGTATATTCGTCCGATGAACGATTCCCGACGGTAATGATAATCCATTTCCACGTTTCAGCATCAACAGCAGCTAGCCGAATTGGGTAGGAAGCAGTTGGAACAAGCTATGCAGCAGCTTCAAGAGCAGCTGCAACTCAATTTAATACAACAAACTCACCTACTGCAGACGGCGGACAAGAAGAAGGCGTCGGCACCTCTTCAGCAGCTCGCGTTACAGCAGCAACAGCTAATACAGCAGCTCCAGATTACCCAGCGACAGTATCTACTGCAGCAGGGTCTTGGTCTTCAGGGTCACAATCACTCGTCGGGTGAGTGACTCCGGCGTTGAGTTGTGAAGAAAATATTACATGATGAATTATCCGATAACCGCGATGCTGCGGTGCCAAGTTTTTGTTTGTTGGATAAATTTTGTCGTTTCTTTTCAATTTATTTATTTTTTTTTTTTTGTTTTTTTTCGTTTCTTTGTTTTTTTCTCTCTCTCCCTTTTATTCTCTTCCTCTCTTTTGTTATCACTGTCATCGTCATCATCGTTGTTGTTGTTGTTGTTGTTGTTGTTGTTGTTGCTGCTGCTGCTGCCATATCGCGTGCATCTACGGTTAACAATAATGTTATTCCACTCGAGTAGAGGTGTATGTATTTTGCCGTTGAAGAATATAAATTGTACTTTGAAACGACGCACTAATACGCGACTTACACGTCACGATCCGGTATCGCGATTAGTTTGTTAATTATGCGAGCACGTACAATAACTGATACACCATTATTGTATACGGCTCTGTCTCTCTCTCTCTCTCTCTCTCTATCTCTCACACACACACTCTCTCCTTCTTTCTCTGCGGTGTGTTTTTCTTCAATATTTGCAAACCCGTGCAAAGTGCGATATCCATCTGTCTCATGCACAATTCCGCGTATTTGTTTATCTCAAGTGTGGCTGAGCCTTGTTGTCGATCCAGGCAATGTCCAGAGAAGAAGGAGAGAGAGAGAGAGAGAGATAATATGAAAATTGTATGAGCAAACAAAGTTTGGTACAACTTTCTTTTTTTTTTTTGTCGCGCATATAATATTTTGTTCGCAACGGCGGTTGTAGGAACGGGAAAATATTTTCAATTTCGCATTACCGCCTATCTTTCTTTCTCTTTCTCTTTCTTTCCGACTCGCTCCCGTCTTTCACGGCACGATGTCAAATTATACGAGTACATATCGACGATGCTCCGCGACTGCGTAAGTCCCGGCAGAAATCATAGCCGTCGTAATGAATCCGAGACACGTGACAAATACGTTAAACAATTTTATTTTGTTTATAGTAAGACGTACCGCTAAGAGTAAACTACCGAAGATGATCTCATGTGAAGAACAATGCGCAGTCACGTATCTAAGGTAGGTTGGTGTTGGAGGCATCATTTCCTACCCGATTCCCACCACGTTTCTCACCAGTGAGCAACTTTCGGTTTCAAGATTCGAAGGAACGCGCGATTAATTCCAAACCTTATCCCCCCCCCCCCCCCCCACCACCACCCCACCCCATCTTTTTCACACAAAGTTTCCCCCTAACCACGGGCAAAATATATTTCACTGTAAAAATCATCCGCAATAAATAAATCAACGAACGATATCTGACGATCGATCAATTTTTCGTATGTACGTTGAAATTACAACGAGCTTGCAATTTTTTTTTTTTTTTTTCTCTCTCTCTTCTTTTCTAATCGTTTCGTTCGGGTCATTTTTCTTTCTTTTTTTTTCTCCTTGATTTCGTTTCAACGACATTCAATCATTCGCTGTATCACATTATTTCACACTTTGAAGAGAAATGCAAAAATTTCGTCGTGTCGAGCACTGTAGAACAGCCAAAAAAGAAATAGAAACTTGAGACTTGAGAAGTGAAACGAAACTAATCTACCTATAATTTTCCACACGAAGTTCACGTGTGAAGCAAACTTGCCCGTCCCTTTATTATATTCCAACCCCGTCAATTAACCCCGATATCATTGGGGTTTCCCTTGCACTTCCGTTTTCACCCCTGAACGCCTCCTCATCAACCGAAACCTTGAGATTATTATTATTGTTATGCGCAGGTTTGATTCACACGTGATATGTATATATGTGTATATGTATATAATGGACTATACGTATATATATATATATATACACATATATACATATATACAGATAACCAAAGAAGATCTCTTCCAAAGCACATATAATAACATTCACACGTTCGCTTCAGATTAAAATGTGCATAACAAGCAACATACTTTTTTTCTTTCACAATATAATACAAGCTGAATTCACGTGACTTTACAATATGCTTGATGGAGCTTTGTTCAGGTATAATCGATTGCGAGGATCGATCGCTCATGGCATGATGAGTGAAAGAAAAAAAAAAAAAAAACTATGCGGGTTTTTCGATACAGTTTAAGACCTGATATTCAGTGTTGAAAATGTGACACTGATTTTAACTAAAAATAAGTGTACAGTTCTTAATTTGAACTCGAATCATTGAAAATATCGAAGATACGGGATAGATTGATAGATTTGAAATTATGGTAATTTTTCTGCAATAAATCCTCGTCTCGATCCTACCACGAATTTACGTACATTAGGACGGTTCTCTATCTAAGGTGTTGACAAATTTTTTCCACCCCACCCCCACCAACTTCAAATATTTCGAAAACAATTGTCTAATTTTCTCAGATTCTCACTTCAACTCCAAGACAGTCCGCATTGTGATCGAA
The DNA here is from genome assembly GCF_021155775.2 of Neodiprion pinetum. NCBI lineage: Eukaryota > Metazoa > Arthropoda > Insecta > Hymenoptera > Diprionidae > Neodiprion > Neodiprion pinetum. The sequence goes on along the minus strand of NC_060236.1, from coordinate 32,661,268 downwards.
GTTTCTCATCGAAATAACATGGGAGAAATTTTGACTTGGGTAAAAATTTGAAAAAATTAGTCGATTGTTTTTTAAATTATTCAAAGTTGATCTGAGGTGTGGAACGGAAAAAATTCGTCAACACCCTGAGTAAGGACCACCCTAATTTACACATAAGGAGACGCGATCTTGGCACAAGAGTAGAACGATCAACAATATTTCGCTTAAGCTTTACCTCGAGGTGAATGAGAGAATTTGAAAATTCAGGTCTACAGCCCGGTGACGGTATGACAGTTTGGAAAAATGAGCCGTCCGACGGAACGGAAGTTCACCAGAATTCGAATCCGCACAAATCCGGGGGAGGTCTGAACGGTAAGTCGTGATACGTGTGACGGAAGAATCGTCGAGGATGGGTCGTAGAACCGTTTCTTCTCTTGACTGCAACGTCGTGTATCTGTCTGTAGGGTTGTTAAATTCAATCGTCTCCGGTCGCCGGTCGGAAATGAACGGCACGTCCTCTCTCGACGAAAAGCCGTTAGACGTGTCAAGCAACGAGAAAGCTCATCCGCTCTACGGTCATGGGGTATGCAAATGGCCAGGCTGTGAAGTGATCTGTGAAGATTATCAGGCATTCCTTAAGTAAGTCTTGCAGAATAATATTTTCACACAATACATAGGTATGCGTACGGAGTTTCCCTGAAATTTTCGTATTTTATGCGGAATTGGGAAGAGATCGGGTTTGGTTGCGATGGAAAATTGGGAAATATTTGATATGGAGAAAGTGAGAAATGAAAAAAAAAAAAATGGAAAGTCTCTCCTCGATCGTGTCCCCACGATTTCCTGTATCGGTACAAACCGTTGGTTGAAAATAAAAAAAGGGGGGGGGGGGGGGGGGGCAAGGAATGAGGGAAAACGCTAATTGCCTACGTCTCATCAATATTCAAGAGATTCGACCACTTCCTCCGTCTTCCTTCAATCTAATCTCGCCATTCGCCTTTCAAAAAACCGTTAGAGATGGCCGCTCCCAGGCGCATTCTTATCGTCTTATGGTCCGGTGTTCCGTCTGTGTTTTCGTAATCGAAACAACCTTGTGCCAATTCCAGACACCTAAACACCGAGCACACATTGGACGACAGATCGACGGCCCAAGCGAGAGTTCAGATGCAGGTTGTTTCCCAGCTTGAAATCCAGCTGCAGAAGGAGCGGGACAGACTTACGGCGATGATGCACCATTTGCATGTGGCTAAGCAGATGGCGTCACCCGAACCCCCCAAGTCCTCGGAATCATCGGTAAGTGAGAGAGAGGGTAATGGTGGAGGTAAATTGGCGTTGTTCGTGATTCCGTAAAAGTTTTTGGCGACCCGAAACGCCGTCGTTTCGTTCGCCGTTTCGGCTGATGCCGAAGCTTTGAGAATCCTGCTAATTTATGCATGGAGTTGATATTAATAATTCATATCGGGCCGGATTTATATCACCTTAATTAAAACCCCTAACAACTTGGGCAGTCCTGGAATATCAATATCGGTTTAACTCTCTTAATACATCCCGGCCTGTGCAGGTAAGATTCCCGACTCGAATATCTTTAGCGTGTAATCCCTCTGCATCTGCAACACCCTTCGAGGAAAAATCTTTTCAATCTACTCACTCCCCTCAGTGATCTCTTTCCTTTTTTACATTTTACATCCCTTTTCAGCCAAGACTGCTGCGAGACATTTCAACTCCGTTGGTGCTAATTTACTTATATATAGTCATAGGATTACTACCGCAAAAGAACTTGATTGTAATCCCTTGCAGCTTCTGTCTGACTCTCTGATCCGAATCTCTAAAGCCTTCCGACATCTTACCGCGAAAATCTAAATAGGGAAAAATACTCTAGACTCCGTTTATCGCAGACGAGACTTTTTTTCGGACCCGGAAATACTGGTCGGGAAAAATTTTCGGGCCCTGTCTGGGCCCCGGCAAGGAACGCTAGTCAGGATCTAGTCGGGCCTTAGCCGGGAAACCTCAATTTATCCCCCAGTCATTGGATTACTACCGCAAAAAACTTGATTGTAATATCCTGCAGCTTCTGTCCGACTTTCTGATCCAAATCTGCAGAGTTCCCCGACATCTTACCGGAAAAATCTAAGTAGAGAAAAATACTCCAGGCACCGTTTATCGTGGACATGTTTTTTTTTCGGACCAGGGAAGATTGGTTTGGAAAAATTTGTGGACCCCGTCTGGGTCCCGATAGGAACGCTAGTCAGGATCTAGTCGGGCCTTAGCCGGGAAACCCCAAATAGCTAGATTTCACCAGTACCTGTAACATGTTCGTCGCCTTTTTTCAGACTGGCTCGAGTTTACCGAAACTTAATTTGTCCTCGGCGTTGATGAGCCAACCGCCCCCTAATTTCGGGGTGTCCCAGGTCTCGCCGGTATCGATGTCGGCACTCGTTTCCGCCGTCAGATCGCCGGCCAGCAGTCAACATCCCTCTTCAGGTGGGCCAGCCTCGATGCCACCCCTGCCGAACATGTCGACAATGCCAGGTATGCCACCGATGCCCAACATGCCAGGGAGCATGCCTAGCATGCCCAGTATGCCGTCGATGGCCGGACCAATCCGCAGGAGGATCAGCGACAAGTCTGCGCTATCCTTGGCCGGTGGTAAGATTAATTGATTCTCCGTTTAACCGTCTTTGACTTCGCAGTTTTTACCTAGACTACTTCACTTTCTTCCTCGGCAAAATTAATTCGGGTCTTCCTTAGGAACGTTGGTTAACCAAAAACAGATTCTTATTAATATTGTCGTCACGGAGTGGTCGCACATTGGGTATTTGTCAAATTACACGGCTTTTATTGAGATGAATAAATTTCGATTCTATACATCGAATAATAACCACAACCTTTATTTATTACTAGGAACGATTGTTTTTTTTTCGTCTTTTTTACGTTGATAAATAAGACCCAGACTCAGAATTCGTGTCGATCGGTGTTATTATCGAAATCTAAAGAATCGAACAGATTTTCTACTGTTTCGAAATATTTTAAAACCAGGTATTAACGTCTCAGCTTTTTTTCGTTATTCTAGTATTCTACATTTTTGTACTGTCGAAGAGACCCTCGCTGCTTACAAGTATAACAATTTGATAAATACTCGGTGTTCGGCTGTCTGCTAACAAAATTATAGAAAAGGGTGTTGATTTTTAACTCACCAACCTTTGTAATCAATAATAACGTAAACATAATTAATTAGTCTACAGGTATGCTCACTTCCCAAAGAAATTTGAACGCCACTTTTATTTGTCTGAAACTTATAACTGGAAATTAATTGACCAATTTTGAACATGGATTTCGCGATAAGTGTTCGTTTCGCACATAGTTATTGTTTGTTATTGATTAGTGATAACGTTCATCAATGGTTATGTTATTTCTTTACTACTTGTGCTGCCCGCCCTCCCCATCGTGTAGGGCTGCCCTACATGCTGGAGCGCGCTGGCCTAGACGTTCAACAAGGTACTGTCACCACCACCATCTTCTTTCCAAAAAGAACCCTAGAATAATCTAAATATGACATTGATCCTCTGTGTACCTTTTACCAGTATACGGAAATCGAAAAATCCTGAAAATCGTTGGTCCCTATACATAACATATACCGGGACAAATTCCTGACAGTTAAAAGTCAACCGCGCATGCGCCAAATAATTCAATCTCATTGGTCGGCGAAATCTTCCCGCAGCGATATTTTTGTCTGCGATGCAGGCAGGCCAACGTACGCAAAATGTGTACGTTTGAATTTTAAAAGAGCATAAGCATTAAATTCCGACCGTGCTTTGAAGAATAAACTTTCCGACCCAACAACGAACGCTTCCCAAACCCTTTCGAGTCACTGCCTCAATTATTTGAGATTCTAACCTCGAAAATTCGTATCAACTACATCGCCGGCACAAGCAGTTTGACAGCTGAAACTCGGGTTGGCCAGCCTGCACGAACAGCCGATAAAACTCGCGCATGCGCGGTTGATTTTCAGGTTTCAAAAGATTGTCCCGTATATACGTTGATATAGTCGTATGAATAAACGTGTAATTCTCATCAAGATTCTGATTATTACATTGTTTCCACGTTATTCAATTCGTAGGTTCGATTCCGAGTGTTTGATTTTCTTTCGTTATTTACAATTTCCTCAATTGCGTTGTCGTTGATTTTCAGAAATTCAGCGCAACCGGGAGTTTTACAAAAACGCCGACGTCAGGCCACCCTTCACTTACGCTTCTCTCATTCGTCAGGTAAGTGAGTCGACATTGCACGAGCACATTGAGTCTAATGCATTTTTCAAAAGTGTCAAACTGTGGCTAAAAATTTTTATTTCTTATCATTTTATTTTGTGTTTCGTTGTCCTCTCTTGTTATAGTCGATAATCGAATCGCCGGACAAGCAGTTGACGCTCAACGAGATCTACAACTGGTTCCAAAATACGTTCTGCTACTTCAGGCGCAACGCGGCAACGTGGAAGGTATACTTTTCATGAATCAAAAAACGAAAATGACAAAGAAATTACAAAAAAAAAATTACAAAAAATGACAAAAAAAAAAAATCAAAAAGAAAATAATTTGAGAAAATTTCGTACAAGGGTTCAAACAAATAATATTAAAGTATTCGTAGCATCCTTCGATATAGATAAAAATAATAATGACAATCTATGCGTTGAAAATTATTTTTCATCCGATTTAAGCAGGGCAATCAATTCGCTAATCAGTTTTCGTGATAATAATCTAACCTAAAAATCGTGACACATTGAGATTTCAATCATCGAGAAGCCATATTATTTCTACGAGTTCTTTGATTTGTGACTTATTACTCAAATATGCACAGACAAATTCGTGAACACCCGATTTTATGGGTTTTTCGAAATCACATTGAACGTTGTTCTCATTCTCATATTCGAGAAACTTATTTTGGTGAAATTAAATTTCAGCTCCGTGCAATTTGTATGGTTTCTTTTTTTTTTTTTTGTGGTTTGTGATTTGTAAATTCGCGCTTCCATCTCGTTATACTCGGGTTTCTTTGCTCCCGCTTTCTTTCTCAGTCCATTTCAATGATGGAAAATTACTCATGTTTCTACGATATTTTTGCCATGGCGGGAGGGGGGTTCAGGTCCCGTTGTGCGTGGAAAATTCATTTATACGGTCGCGGTATTCATTCCAAGCATTTTATTTAAACCCTCGAGGATTGCCGCAACCGGCGAGAATGCGAAAATGTTTCTTAAAGTCCCAAATTTACGTATATTAATCAAAATAAAGTGAAAAGCGCAATAAAGGGCAAATTAACTTATTTAGAATGTATAACCGGTGGGAATGAAACTAATATCGTTTTAATTGTTTAACGAATGATGATATATAATACATCTATACATGTATGCGCGTGTATGTGCGTGCAGCGTGACGTGTGTGTGCGTGCGTGTGTATGTGATAAACGTACGTATGTGATAAACGTATGTATTGCCAAAGCTTTGCCTCGCATGGTTCTATGTTCAAAATGAAAAACAAAACAAAAGACTAAATACGACACAAAAAAAAAAAAAAATCAATCAACAACTATTCAAGAAGGAAAAAAAGCGTTTAGGTATCAACGATATGAGGTAGAAGAATAAGAAGAAAGAACTACCGAGAAGATTGAGAAGAAGAAATCCGGTGATTGTCAACTGTTGATCGTTGTTCGGGCTGCAGGAGCGAGCTGAAAATCTGAGACGGAAAACTGTTTGGGAATAACTACGTCGTTTTTCTTTAATACGACGTAATCCGTCGTGGCATGAATGTGTGTTGTTACCCCTAGTTGCCTAGAATTTTAGCTGTGCATATTTATATTTATATTTATATAGATATCATATTCAGAGTCGAGGAATGCAATCAACACGCATATACATATAAATATATGTATGTATGTACAAATGCATACACTCCTGTGTTATTTTATATAATATGTATATGCGTGTGTGCTTGTTCGTCATGTGTCTGTTTCTGAATACGTTTTTAGGCGTACATACCTGTCCGTTAATCAATTTCAAATTAAAATTCCGTGAAGCAATCGGTGGTTGAATATTGGAAGACCAGATAATCGTACGCATTTTCGTACGCATGCGAGTGAATTATTCAAATATCAAAAGACATTTTTCTAACTTGCTGCGCAGAAGTCATCTTACCACTTCAATATGGCCGCCGTTGACCCGCTTCGGATTTTATTCAGGCTGTGACAATCTTCGTATTGCTTCCCAGTTTTCGTGCGCTATTTCACGTCAAACTAAATCATGGCTAGAACAGTTTGGGTACAATTTTATCCATTGTGGAAAATCCAAAAGCTGAGAAATCACTCTTATACCGTGCGCACGTGATGTTTCTCAAATAAACCGTCAAAGTCGCACCTTGTGCAGTTGTCTCGGATACGTACTCTTTGAAGTATGAAGTTGATCAACGGATATCCTGTATAATATTTACATTATACTTGTATTACATAATTCCGCAGTGTTCCCGACTTATATATATTACGATTGTTGTGTTGAATTATTCACTATCATTTCCCGTACAATTACCCTGATTTAATAGCTGGTTGTTGAATTGATTTTCTGATTTAATTGGTTCTTATGATTTTTATTATTTATCTTTTTCCATTATTATTATTATTATTGACGTTATTGCTCGTACAAAAAAAAAAAGATCCAGTCAGCGCAATCGGGTGCGTCAAAAAATGATAGATATCTTACTTACCAACACCAAACCCCGACCATACCTATCCATCGTTGAGTTATGCTTCGTTGGTTTTTGCGTTGCTTATTTAGTATGTGTTTATTATTTTGTATAGAACGCAGTGCGACACAACCTGTCTCTCCACAAATGTTTCATGCGAGTCGAAAACGTGAAAGGGGCTGTTTGGACGGTGGACGAAGTGGAGTTTTACAAGAGACGTCCGCAGCGCGCTTGCAGCACGACTGGGTACGTTCCCCCGAACAACGCGCGTCTCTCATTTTATATATTACATTACATATTTAATAATCTCTCTGTTTACCATTTCTCAATCTGTGTATGCACATGCGTTCATCGGTGTACATATATCAATTGCACTACGTTATACGTACAGGTATAACGTTATACGTGCTGCAATTACATATATATGGTTACAATTGGACGTCTGTGTATATGAAAATATTTTTATATATATATATAGACACTTTTTTATCCTATTATAATATTTATATACTCTTTTTATACGCTGCTTCTTTACCTCATCTTTAATATTCACCTCTTATATATAGATATAATATACCTAGTATTTTTACATATCTCTCCTCTCATATTTATATGTATATCTACATATATCTATATATGCTGTCATATATATTCATACTCTTTAAACATCCTCGTGTCTTTTTTGAAACTACTATACATACTTTTTATATTCTCTACTTTTTCATATACATATACTTATATTATCATTATCATATATATATATATATATATATTTTTATGAATATATATATATACTATATATAATAATTCGTACATATATAATATTTATCGTAATTATCATGTCGCTTGTGTTGTGTTTGTCGGTGTCACGTTTTCAACGACCAATTATCGCGACAAAGTATTTCACTACAATTTTTCGAACCTAACCTCCTATCAGCTCAAAATTTCCATGTCTATGCGTTGCTTATAAAAATTGTCGATGATTAGTCGAAAACATGTGACAACGCGTCGCGTCTTATTATATCATATTTCGTGCTGTGTGCGATTGTTGCTTGCGTGGCGTGTCAATGTTATACATATACATAATGTTATGGGTTGCGTTGTCTCTTGAATCATCTTTGATATCGATATATCTATGCAGTATACATGCACCGTATCCGTATACAGAGTCGTGGTGAGATAATCGACCATTTCTAATATTTTATATTTTTCTTTACCACAAGTGAACCATAGAAAACGCATGTACACAGCTACGACCGAATTTCGAAAGCTCCGTTTTCGGTTATCGGGCATTTGTCGTCGGTCAAGTCACGACTAAAACATTCTTGCCATTATTTTGTTCAGCGTGAAATAAATTCTGATATCAGATGAATGCTGGAAATAATCTTACCGCCGAAACAAAATCGCAAGCGGGTTGACCGCGGCCATATTGACTTGGCGCCAACGCGCGAATGAGTCAAGTTTTCGACCCACGACTCGAGCCATATTTCGAATAAACGATTTTTCATATTCAACAATGCAATCCCGAGTAACTAAATCGCACGTGTACCTGTGTTATTCTAAATACGTTTACGAATGACTCGAAAAATAGCGAATCGAATCATCATCTGCATACGGATGTGGCGTGCCGATTTGTACGCGTATCTTTTTTGTTCGTCACCTGATACGAAGATACGTGTACTTCTAGGCGAATATACTATACATATATACATACATAAATACTACTGTGATAATAATACGTGTATTAGAGAGTGCGTGATGTGTGAGGCGTGGGGTAGAGGTGTGCTTAACAAGCATGAGGGCTTTGCAGCAGCAACTAACCGAAGCATCTCGTGAGCAGAGGCCCATGTTACAAATTGCTGGGTAGCGGAGCTGATTCGAGAGTAAGGAGCGAGATTATCCTGCGTCAGGTAGAACGAGAGTGACTACCGTACAGTTTTCCCCCCACCCCCTTTCTTAATACTGTATACTACATACATACTTGTGACTATACTGCATTATACAAGCCAACATACGCATCGATGAATATGTTAAATTACCAAATTGTTTTTGGAGTTTTTTCTTACATTTTTCTTCGACGAACGCACTATAGAAAGAAAAAACAAACCAACAACAAGAATTCGCCTTTCTTGTATCAATATAATTTGCCATTTTTTCTCTGCAACATATTTTTATAAAAATATCTCATAGATATACACATATATACACACGTATATTCAGTTTGCCGAGAGTTGCTTCAGCGTAGCTGAGACAAGGATGTGATAAAAAAAAAAAAAGTCGAAAAAAAGAAAAAAAAATTACGAAAAACAGAAAGAAAAACGGCAGAAAACAGAGAAATCCAATCGGAAAACAACGAAAAAAAAAAAAAAACTGTCTTTTTACTCTCTTTTCTCTATTTCTTGGTGGTCTTGTCTGTGTATACAGAACGCGATCCGCACCAATCTATCATTGCACAAGTGTTTTGTGCGGTATGAAGACGACTTTGGGTCATTCTGGATGGTGGACGACGCCGAGTTCGTAAAGCGGCGGCATCTGTCCCGCGGCCGCCCCAGGAAATATGACCCAACCCCATCACCCACTCCACCCCACCTCTCCGCACAGTAAGCACCACCACTTTTTAGAATTCTGCGCGCTGCTGCTGATGGCTGGCATTATCGAAATACGTACCTCCGGTTTGAATCAGGAATTGCAGTTGAGAAAATTTTGGAAAAGAAAAAAAATAAAATCAAATAAATTAAAATAAAATACAGCAAAACAACAAAAAACGAACAAATTATTGGTCAGAAATGAATTGGTTAATCAATGACAAAGAAATTGATAAGAAATTTTGCTTAATGTATAGACAAAAAAAAAAAAAAAGTAACATTAAACCGGACCGCGAATCGCTTAGTCGTTGTTCACGCAAAGAGGCCGCACCTTCCCTCGTGTTCACATCGCAACAGCTTTTCACCCCGGTAAAGTTCGGATTCGAATACTTTGGTTCGCTATTCTTCGTACGTCCGTGATCCGCGAATTGCGTGTAACGATCAGTTTAAACTCAAGATTACTAAACGTCTAAAATCGAAGCCTTGGTATCCCGATCCTTTCTCTCTTTCTCTTTCTCACTCACTCGCTGTCACTACCCTTTTTACGCTATTGCTGGGAAATTTTTGTTGACAGAAGTTACCGTAGATAAACTGTTGGAAATGGTACAACGTACGTTACGGAGGTCGCGTTATTCGTGATATGGAAAAATACACAAGTTTAAAAAAAAAAAAAAAAAATATTTCACATCACACTTCGGAGGTTGGTTGATTTTTGTAACACGATTAAAGATTCGCTCCAGATTTCTGTGAATTAAAAGAAATATCGGTCTCAACATTTTTTTTTTTTTTTTACTCACGCGAAAGAAAGTATCACAGACACAGAACAACGGTTAGCCTTATTCAAATAATCACACCGTCATTTAAAACTGTATTTCAACCGATTATAAAACCGCGTAGTAATTATCCAAGCTTTTGCACATTCGAATAGTTTATTCGTTGCCTAATTCCGTTCGTTTCGTCTTGGAGATTATTTCCAACGGTGAATCAGTCCGGTAAACGTGATCACGATGATGATTTTGACTGAAAAAATAAACGAACAAAAAGAAAAAAATATACGAGTATATATATAAATATAGACCACTTAAGAATTGAGTAAAGTCGTTGCAACATCTCCGGGTGAGAGACGAATTGCTGTGAATAGTTGGGAGGTACAAGGTGGCGGCCCTTTTGACAAGTAATTAGTCCCAGTTAGTATACCTGCATCATCGTGCTTGTCGATGCCCTTCTTTTTATACCCACCCCCGAGTTAGCCGTCCGTTGTCTACAGTATTGTTCACTTGATCCCGCTTCGTATTATTTCAGTTAGAGTAGATGTAACATCAGAACCGCAATCGTTATCCAGTATATTTGGCAGTAGCTTCCCCTCGTTAGTTTCCCATTCCTCGTCTATTCGTCCTCAGTCTTTGCACGCTTGTGTATCTCGACAAATAAAAAAAAAAAAAAAAAAACTATCCGACCACAACACTGCTCCGCAGTTTTTTCGAAAGCTTTGCCATTCACCCCTCAACCAGTTCCTGCATGGGGAGTTATTATTCTACAAACATTAGTTTAATTTATTTCAAACGAAAGTTTGGGCGCTTCGAGCTTTCATAAGGTTGCCGATGTTGCATAGATATTTTTCGTTTTTATTACATCACTAGTCGAATTTCAATCGATGTCTGAAAAATAAAAAGAATAATACAAATTTACATCAATTTTCAAATCCATGTTCAGTTCAATTACTTATACATACGATATGAAAATTCTGCGGCAATAGTTGTTCAAAAATTGTGCCTTAGTTTTTAAAACACTTGGAGGATTATCCTGATTTTCGTGACTTCTGTAGATCCGTCGCCAATTTGGATTATTTCAATTTTTTTTTTTTGTTTTTTTTTGTGCAGATCTTGCATTTCGTTTTAAGTTTGCAAAGCTGCGATGCGTTTATTGCGTTTGTATGTGGGACAGGGTATACACACGAGTATTATTTGGCGAATGGATGCTTGAAAAAAGCTGCTTAACTGCGCATGCATGTGATAACGTATATAAGTGTAGTACGCGTGCAGTCCCTAAGTGTGACGGGCGATCCAGAACTCGCGAGAATGCGATTTGATCGATCAGATATCAAGAGACAGGTATATAATCATTACGCATTGACCATTATATACTTATAGTATTAATTATTCATTGATAATTCGTCTGTTTTTTTTTTTTTTTTTTTGTATTTCTTTCCTCTTTCTTCTCACGCACTATAATTAAAATTATAGATTTAAATAATCATAAGATTATATATATATATATATACATATATTTCGGACATTCTCATCGTCTTTTACTAACTATTTTTCCAACTCTATTTTTCTCTTTCTCCTTAAAATATATATATATTCATATATTTCTATTTATATATTTACTACGTACTATTGCATGCATTTTTAAATATCTCTCTCTCTCTCTCTCTCTCTCTCTCTCTCTCACTCTTTCTTCCGTCCTATTTCTCTTTATCAATTTTCTCAACATCTTATCGTTATAATAACAGTAGTTCCGTGGTGTAAAAGTTGTTTCATAAATGGCCTGAGGGAAAATATTTTTATCCTCAATTATTTTCACTAAATGCATGCGCGACGAATCGTACATATCAACGAGATCCACGTTTTTACTCGCAACCTTCATATTATCCAATGTTGCTGGTAATCGCGTTTCTCTCGCACTCTCAGACGATCCTTTCCTGAACTTTGATACCCACCCAGTGGATGTGAGATCAGTGACAAACGAACGAAAAGCGTGGAACGGTAAGTCGAGGTAACCCACGGCCATTTATAAATAACGAAACCCGTTTCAAACGAAAATTCATCTTCATCGGTTATCTAGGTGAAAAAAAATTTGAAAATTGTATTAGGAAGGATTTGTTTTTCCTAAAAAAAAAGAAAAGAGTCTCTTTACGTTGGGAATTTGAAACGGGTAGCGCTGTATGTTTAAGAATTTTTTCATCTAATCTCGCTCAATTTCCGCCAATTCGTTGATATCCGTCATCTGTTCGTAACTTATATACGCATACACGTGTAAGTGAATATGTCCGACATACCGACTTATACGTATTATACGATGTATGGTGTATAACGTTATAACGGTAGGTAAATAATTTTTGAAAATCTTTTTCAAATTCTCTTTTTCCGTACCATCTTTTAGATGTTTTTATACGTACCTATTTTAATCTTTCTCTCTCTCTCTCTATTTCTCTCTCTCTCTCTCTCTCTCTCTCTCTCTCTCTCTCTTTATGTATATATCTATATGTTATTCTATACACATATATTTGTATATCTCTTTCTTCTCTTCCACTCTATAATATATTACATATACATATAATTAAACAGCAATAACGCTCTGTGACAATCAAATCCATTTGTATATATGTACATTTGAGCGATTACTAATCAACTTTCAGGTTTTACTGTTGGCAAAAATTTGTTGCGTGTAAAAAAAAAAAAAAAAAAAAAAAAAAAAAAAAAGGAAAAAAGGCAAAAAGAAACAACTTTCTTCGACCTGTTTTTAACCAATAAATCTTTTATCCAATCTTCAGGGGTGTCCCGTCGAAAAGTCCAACTCTAATTCACAGTCCGACAATGTACGGCGACGCACTCAACGCCAATCTCCAGGTAACTACCTAAAAAACGACGCCGAACGCGCGAAGTATGTATAATACAGGGAGAAAAAATAAAAAATTAAAAAAAAAAATAAATTAATCGAAAGCAAATCAGACATCCGAAAGATTGGTTCTTTTTATTGTTGGCATCTTATAAGTCTGCGAAGATAACGATTGATTTGTACTAGTTTGTTATCGTTACTCACACGAGTCATCTTCATTCTCCGCGGCTTAAGTCGGAAACTATAATAATTCGCATCGATCGATCTACCAATAATGACTAATAATCTAATGCAATTTGAGTATTTCCAGGCTGCGCTTGGTGAGTCGAACATGGGTTTCTTGAACAACTCCATGTGCACATCGACGGCAACAAGTCCTGACAAGGACCATCTTCTAGCCCACAACGATTTGATGTAAGTCCTCGAGAAAATAAAAATGAAAATAAAAATAAAAAATCAATACAGTGCTACGAAGTGCTGTGGGATCATTCGATTAATCGTAATCTACGGTTCACTGTTTCCCTGTGATTGATTGAAGAAATGATTTACCGGAAAGAACGATTGATCGAATAAACGGTGCATTGAAAAGATCGATTAATCGAAGAAATGACGAGTTGGAAAGATCGTTTAATCGAAAAAACGTCACTAGTTGGAAAGATCGATTGTTCGAGAAAACAGTTAACTGAAAGGGACGTTTAATCGATTAATCGACCAAACGATGCATTGAAATTTTGAACAATCGATTACTCGAAAAAACGAGGAATCGAAAGGACGATTAATTTAAGTCTTTGATCGATCGAATCATCGAAAGAACGATTAACCGAAGCCTACGATCCTATCGATTGATCGTAAGAACGTTTAATCGAAGTCTACGATCGATCGAATAATCGAAAGAACGATTAATCGAAGCCCACGATCCTATCGAATAATCGAAATAACGATTAATCGAAGCCTACAATCCTATCGATTGATCGTAAGAACGTTTAATCGAAGTCTACGATCGATCGAATAATCGAAAGAACGATTAATCGAAACCTACGATCCTATCGATTGATCGTAAGAACATTTAATCGAAGTCTACGATCGATCGATCAATCGAAACAAAGATTAATTGAAGCCTACGATCCTATCGAATAATCGAAACAACGATTAATCGAAGCTTACGATCCTATCGATTGATCGTAAGAACGTTTAATCGAAGTCTACGATCGATCGAATAATCGAAAGAACGATTAATCGAAGCCTACGATCCTATCGATTGATGGAAAGAACGTTTAATCGAAGTCTGCGATAAATCGATCAATCTGCCAGCCACAGTTCAGATCCGTGAATATTGTGGTCGCATCGAATTCCGAATATCCAAATCTAGACGGAGGTTCGTCACAGGTTTAACTTTCTCTTTGACTTTCCGCGTGATAATTAAAATTGCTCCCGACAGGTCGCCGTTGGATGAACCATCGGGCGTGCATATAAAGCAAGAGGGGCAGAGCCCCGAGGGCGGGAAGTTATCGAGACTGATAAAACGGGAGCTCTTAGAGGCACCGACCGAGCAGGAGGAGGACGGCGTAGATGACCGTGAATATTCCGAGAGCCATGGCCACGATTCGGGTCAGGACGAGGACATGGCCGAGGACCTATCTATGGCGCCGGACACGACGCCGAGCACGGAAGATCAGATCGAAGCGTAGTATCCTCTTCGTTGTTGATTCCCTAACCCTTTTACCCCAACCCCCAAGATATAATATTCATCCCTTACTCGCCATATCCAACCGCCCTACAAAAGCGGTCTAAAGACTAATAAATATTATTATTATTATTATTATTATTATTATATTATAATTATTATTATCATCATTGTAATGTCGTTTTATTTTTTTTTTTTTTTTCTTTCCGTCTCATTTTTATTCCAAAACTAGGATGACAAGTACGCACGTATTAGCTGCCAATACGATTGGCAATTGTGTATATATATATGTTATATACGCATACACACACACATATATATATATACTATATAAATTGAACGTTCTTTGATCCATATCCCTTACGAAGCAATTGTAAGAATAACGATTACATTATATACATATATAAAACATACGTTTCGTGTATTATACATATTACAGATATTGCAATATAAGGTTAATATCATATTATCATTATTGTCATTATTATTATTATTATTATTATTATTATTATTATTATTATTATTATTATTATTATTATTATTAAAATTATTACTTTTGATTATAAGGTTATATATATACATATATATATGTATATGTATATATTATACATCATAGCGATGGTAGGTAAATTTGTTACGCTGTGACACGAGCGACATACGATGAATAATAATTTCTGTGCGATGATTGATAAATTGATTGATTGATTGATTAGTTGATACCTGCAAACAGAGGAGGGTGTTTTAGATTTGATTGTTGTTCGCAACGAATTACATCGTTATCACAGGCAGTAACTGCATGATGCAACAGCGTGAACGGAAATCGGTAACCGCGGAAGTTGACTGCGATAAAAAAAAAAAAAAAAAAAATTCGGAAACATCCTTATCCCATGCGATTTTTTTCCCCGCCGCTCGGTCTTGAGAATTTTACAAAAAAAAAAAAAAAAAATAAAAAAAAAAATAACGCACCGCAGTGTTGAATTTTTTGTTTTTCGAACGCCGCGGCTTTACACTGTCAATATAACGTGCGAAAACTTTCAAGCCCAGTGCACATCGCTTTTGTGGTTGCGTACACGCAACATAGATCAATGAAGGTTATGTTCAAAATGGGCGATAAATTAAATGTCTTGAAGAAAATAGAAAGAAAATATATATGTATATATATACATACACACACACACACATATATATATATATATATGCCCACTGTAAATACTTGTCGGTAAGTAATACACACACACACACACACATACACAGATACATAATAATAATATTAATAATAATAATAATAATAATAATATTAATAATCCTAATTCACGCAAGCATTTACTGCTCTTCACGATTCGGTATACATACATACATACATACATACATACATACATACATATATATACATATATAATAATAATAATAATGATAATAATAATAATAATAATAATAATAATAATAATAATAATAATAATAATAATAATAATAATAATAATAATAATTACGAATCTACGTTCATGAGAAATACAGTGTGTGTGTATATATATATACACTGTATTTTCATTACCGTTATTATCATCATTATCATTATTATTGCAACGTTACACCGGGCTTAGAACAAAACTGTGTAGCTTTTTTACCAAACTACCGATAATTTCATCGCACAAGGAGAAAGGAGAAGCTCAATTTGACGAATTTTATTTTTCGAGGAACAAATGTTTAGTCTTTTTTTTTTTTTTGTTTTATGTTTTTTTTTGGGGGGGGGGGGGGGGAAGAAACAAAAAAAAAAAAAATAGCGCCACTGAATTTTAAATATATTCAGATTTTTAGATTGAGCAAAAATATCAGCCGCGGAACTGCTCAATTTCATTTCATTACTACTCGTTCAAAATCAATCGTGCCGAAAATCTGTTCGGACGAATGATTCGTTCGCTTTTTGATTTTCTCAATGTTACTAGTATGGGATCGATTAAAAATTGAATCGAGTTGTTGGCCAGAACGAATCGTCAAATCGAATCAACCTCAAATTATTGAACCTGGTTTAACGTTTGTCAAATCACATATTAATAAATATAATAGCGCCTGTATAGTTTAGAATGGGGATAAAGAAAGAAAATAAAAAAAAAAAATGAATAAAAAAAAAAAAACGAAAACATAAAAAAAAAAAAAACAACCAAGATAGTTTCGTATTCATTGATATACACAATAATAATAATTAATAATCAATTATAGAATTTGTAAATGATAGATATGTTACGTATATCTATACACGTATAAACATAAATTGTATTTAAAAGTGTATACATACAATATATTCGTATACATGACTCTTGTTATGTAAGTATGCACACGAAAAAAGAAAACACAATTACACCACAAACACGTCACATTATCGCATACGAAGATATATATATATATATAAAAAAAGCATCAAAATAACGGAATTAAATTCAAACACATCGCTGATAATAAGTTGAAAAATATCTCTATTATACAATTGACTAGACGTAATTATTACTATCATCATTATTATTATTATTATTATTAGTAATATTAGTACATCCGTTGTTGGTCGTTATTATTATTACTATTATTGATTAATCGCGTCGATCAATCAATCGTCTGATGATTAAAAATGGTACAACCCGTACCTCTCAAAATTATAGTTTGAATAATTCTGACCCGATGCTGTGTTGCGTTATTTCATAGTTATGTATGAAAATAAATAAATTCGAAAAAAAAAGTAAATAAGTAAATAAACAAACAATTAGGAAAACAGAAAATGAAACGAAAAACGGGTAAAATGACTGAGACGAGGACGGGAAGTGAAAAACAAAAAAAAAAAAAATCGAGGCAAGAATTACGAAATCGTCGAAATCGTGTTTTCTATTATTCCAAAATTTTTAACGTGAATTGTAACACTTGATCAGTAATCACGGATATATCACTTTACCTCATTACAACATATAATCGGTGCGGACCGATGCGGATGTGATATGCGAGCGAATTATGCATCTTTTTGATTTGAGTGTTGAAAAAAGAGAGAAAGAACGAAACAAAAAAAAAAAAAAAAAACAATCGATTCATTCTCCGCGCGTAAATAACGTATAAATTTATTACTAATAATTATTACCATCATTTGCACAAACAAACACACACGCGCGCACGCATACAGACACATTTTCCATACGCATACATGTGCGGTACGTTTTTTATTCGGATTCGTGTATATATACTTGCAAACACATTAATACACATACTGGGCATTAAAAATTATAAATTATAAATATACGCATATATATATATATATATATATATATATATATATATACACATATATATAGGTATTATTAAATATCCTTGTAGATTGAAATGAAAGGATATGTTGCGCATGAAACGAATACTGCAATCGCAGCCCCGCTCGCATTCTCATTCCTCGTCATATTTTAAATATATATATATATATATATATATATGTTTATACACACTCGTCACACATATATATCTATATTCATGTACTCGTAGGATAATAATAATAATAATACACTAATCGCTAACGGTATGATGGAACGAAAACGAAGGGAGTAAAAATAGAATGAAAAGAAAAAAAAAAAAAAAAAAACGATCGAAATAATAAATAAAAATTATAATAACGATGCCATTTTTTTTTTTTTTTTTTTTTTTTTTTTACCCAGAGAGAGATCAAAACGAAACAAAGACGCGGTTGTTTGAAAATTTCGAACCAGGTCGCACTGGCAAGAAGTTGGAACCTTCTTTTCAGAATCGAGTAAAAGAAAGAATACGAAAATGAACTCACAACTCGTAAACGTTTTACGGAGAAATAATTTTCTCCCACATCTCTTCGACACGTTCTCTGCTGATTATTCATCTCAGCGTTACGAATTTTTTATTCTTTGCCATTCTGTGTACCCTTACTTTGTTTTTTTTTTTTCTTTTTTTTCTCTCCGCTCTCACTTCAGATCGATATAACGTATACGGTATAATTATTACATAAATTTACACATACCGTATGTATGTATGAATATGAAATTAACGAGAACGTTTGAAATTGAGTATATAGTTTCGAGGTTTGCAAAAAGAGAGGAAAAAAGAAAATAGAAAAAAAAAAAAAAAAAAATAATGATCGTGTAACTGGGTGATTTCAGTCGTTGTAATACTGCTATATAAAATATAAGTCTGTGTACTGTGTATAATGAATTAAGAACTAGATATATATATGATAAATAGACTCTTCTGTACATAGTTAGTTAGTAAGGCGTTAGGAATTTATTAAATATCTTAACTGATTATTATAATTACAATTATCACTACTATTACGATTACGATTATTATTATTATTATTATTATTGTTGTTGTTGTTGTTCTTGTTATTATTATTATTATCATTATTATTATTACTATTATTATTTCTAATTTTAATTGTATTTTTTTTTTTTTATATAAGCTGCTCGCGTCCTATTCGCATTTATTGATTCAGGGCTGGTCCTAATGGATCTGTTGGAGATTCAAGATTTTTTTCCTGCGTACACGAATATCGCAAATTCATGTTGCTAGTTATAATCGATATCGAAGAGAAAAAAAAAAAAAAAAAAACAATGACGATGAAAAGAAAGAAAGAAAGAAAAAAAAAAAAACAGTCATCGTATGGTTATTATATTTTGATCCTCCTAAATCGGATATAATCCTATATCAATGTTCATTGTACTTCAGTGTATTGAAGTTCCGTTCGTAGCGAAGTCCATATTAAGACTTGCGTCCAAGTTTTTTCATCTCCTTATACTCGATTCGTTCCTTTGCGTAATTTTACACACGAAACAATCTAGCAACACGGAATTGTGGTCGAATATATTGGCCAAAGCGCGTCCTATTATATATATATATTTTTCTTTTTTTCTTTTTTTTTTATTACACATTTCGTTTATTATTTATAAAGAAAATGGAAAAAGTAAGTAAAACAAAAAAAAAAAAAAAAATAATAATAATAAATAAATAAATAAATAATGAAAAAAAAAAAGAACATTAGGTGAAAAATAAAAATTAATAAATAGAAAACAGTAATCCTATACGCGACCATATCATTCAGAGGAGCACGTTGTAGAAAAAGAGATGAGGAGAAAGAGCGAGTAAATAGTGCCAAAGTGATTCAAATTTTGTGTAGATAATTGTATAATTCCTCGAACCCACCACGATAGTTTGATTCGATTGTGTATATTTTTTTTTTTTTCTATTTATTTTTTTTTCTCTCCTTCTCTCGTCAAAACACCATTTATTTTTACGTAGCCGGAAGTTCCATCCTCATTATTCATGTTACGATCGACTTTCCGTCTCTTTTTTTTAATTGCAAACTTCTCGGTAGGTATAGAGAAACATACTTATATCAAGGAATGACGTGAAACTTGCGAAGATGAGAATATTTGTATATCATTCGACGGTGTTGTTTTTGTCGTGAACGACACGAAGGATTAAAAAAAAAAAAAGATTTCTGAAAGGAATACGGGATACGGAACATTCTCTTCGAAATTCTTATGGATCTATCATGATAATGTTGCGTTGGATATTGAGTTGATCGGATAGAAAATGTTGTAATTGCCTTGACCAGACGATTCCGCATTATTGCAGTATTATGTAGTATATCGTGATGATTTTTTTAGTAATCGATAAAGAAAAATGCGAGGTTGATGCGTAATAAGGAAGAAAACTGACGGATCCGAATGTACGATATAACACGATTTTTATTTTCCTCAGCTGGCTTGTCGATTGACAATGTGGAATTATTATACACACAATTGACGATGTCGATGTGTAGCCTGATC
Organism: Neodiprion pinetum; assembly: GCF_021155775.2. Taxonomy (NCBI): domain Eukaryota; kingdom Metazoa; phylum Arthropoda; class Insecta; order Hymenoptera; family Diprionidae; genus Neodiprion; species Neodiprion pinetum. The sequence goes on along the minus strand of NC_060236.1, from coordinate 32,640,864 downwards.
TTTATTGCTGAAATATGTTTATTAAGTATTATATGATAAGTTGCCTTGTAAAAATGTACCGATTTTACTAAGAAATTAAATGTGTTACTAAAATAATACGAACCTTTAATCAGGCTTTGACACTTGCCAATTTCTTTGCAGTTTACTGATTTGACGCGATTTTGATAATGTGATTGATTATTTCACATCTTGAGTGTGTTCCTTCAGTTCGTTAAATCGAAATTCATCAGAGAAGGCTCAGGTTTCCGAAATTTTCTTAGGATTTCGTCAGCTGTTGGTCCTATGATGTTCGGAGTGACTTCTTTGCATTCTGGGGGGTTTTATTACTGGGTCAAGGATGCGACAGATGAATTTTCAGACAGAAAATTTCCGAATTCCAAAAATCGCAAAAAAAGCAAGGCGAACACGTTTGGGCTTTTTCAGTCGAAATTTGACCGATTTTGAAGAATAGTATGATCAATAGATTCAAGCACTATATCGACGTAATTTTGCGAGAGAAACCGATTAGGCGCAATCCCAATACGCTGCGATCAACGCATCAAAAGTTGCAGCCAAAAAACGAGAACCTGTGATTTCGACATTTTTCAGCAGGTGCTTTTTCCTTCGCAATTTCTCTCCTGTTGATGCCACGCTGTTTTCGCTGCGTTTTCCGAAATCCTGGGGGTCCAATTAGTCAGGAAAGGGTCATACAAATCGAATCTGAGACCAAAAATTTTTTGGTCGAAAAATGAAAAAAAAGTAAGGCTAACCCCTTTGCATTTTTGGCGGAAATTTTCGCGAATTTGAAAAGTGCTGGAATAAATTCTTTGTGTCACTGTTCCGACGTAGTTTTGCGAAAGAAATCGATTGGGCGCAGTCCCAATACGCTGCGATCAACGCATCAAAAGTTACAGCCAAAAAACGAGAACCTGTGTTTCCGACGTTTTTCAGGAGGTGCTTTTTCCTTCACAATTTCTCTCCTGTTGATCCCACGCTGTTTTCACTGCATTTTCTCAGTTCCTGGGGGTCCAATTAGTCAGGAAAGGGTCATACAAATCGAATCTGAGACCAAAAATTTTTTGGTCGAAAAATGAAAAAAAAGCAAGGCTAACCCCTTTGCATTTTTGGCGAAAATTTTCGCGATTTTGAAAAGTGCTGGAATGGATTCTTTGATGCACTATTCCGAGGTAATTTTGCGAGAGAAATCGATTGGGTGCAGTCCCAATACGCTGCGATCAACGCATCAAAAGTTACAGCCAAAAAACGAGAACCTGTGTTTCCGACGTTTTTCAGGAGGTGCTTTTTCCTTCACAATTTCTCTCCTGTTGATCCCACGCTGTTTTCACTGCATTTTCTCAGTTCCTGGGGGTCCAATTAGTCAGGAAAGGGTCATACAAATCGAATCTGAGACCAAAAATTTTTTGGTCGAAAAATGAAAAAAAAGTAAGGCTAACCCCTTTGCATTTTTGGCGAAAACTTTCGCGATTTTGAAAAGTGCTGGAATAGATTAATAGATACACTACAAGCAAACGAATCAAAACTCACGGCTGGAAAACATTAAATTGGCATCGGGTTTCTGAGGAAGTGGAAGAGAAAAATCAAAAACTCAACGCTTCAAGGTTTCAATTTTAGTTTATTATGCCTCATATCGAGTACAAGTGTTCAGGTGTCATATGTCAGTGTATACTGCTTTACCAAGTTCCTTATTACTATCATTTTAATATATTATACTATACTGACACAATATGCTAATAATGGTAATACATCATACCAATAATTATTATAATACTATCCTAATTGATATAATTAGTATAATATTTTGAATAATATTGATGTTTAAGACAATAAAAAATGCAATACAGTGAGCGAACATTATATAAGAAGTCTGGCTTCTATAATAGAAAAAAAATGCGAAATATTGCATTAAGCAGAATATGAATAACGTTGATATGAGATAGTTTTCATTGTAGTTTGGAAGCACAGTTCAAGTTTTGGTCAGAGTACAGGTGTAATGCACCTCTGCAACATACTCAATGTATACTGTTGTAATAATACTATTTTACGCAACCTGAAATAATATAAATAATACCTACATAAATGTTTTCGTTTTCTGTTCGTATTTTCGCAGACGTTGATTCCACGATGCTACAAATACCGTTTTTGCAATCCTCGGAGTCCATATATGTAGTCTGAAAAGGATTGTTTAAATCGATTCTGAGACGAAGTTTTCCTCTCGAAAAAAAAGGTTAACCCGTCTCAATTTTTCCGGTTAAAGTTTGGCCAAATCTGAAAAATATTTTAATCAATTGTTTGATGCATTATAGTGACGCAATTTTGTCAGAGGATTCGATTATGCGCAGTTCGAATGCGCTGCGAGCAACGGATCAGAAACGACAGTCGAAAAACGAGAAATATTCTCCGTATTTCGCTAGCTGTTGACTCCACGATTTCCTAGATGCGTGCTTTGGCTTCCTCGAAGTTCAATTTGCGTTCAAATTGATTCCGAAATGAATCATTTTTGGGAAGAAAAATCACAAAAAAGTAGCGACACCAATCACTTATGTATTTCCAGTATCCTAGTATCCTCAGTCGGTAAAGCAGCGGCGATGCGTATCATTGAATTCCATCTTTATCCACGTCACCGCCAACGTAGAGAATGTTCGGTGTCACCATCTAGTGTGGAAACGTGAAACGTGGGAACACGAACAAAGCGTCGAGAATTTTATTCTACGTACAGTCTACGCGGGCCACGTCAGGCTGAAGAGTTAGGTGCACTTGAATCAATATAGTGTCGCCAGACGTGTGGATTCTGGAAATCCCGACATAACCTCACTTACTTACTGCTAGTTTATAGATACACCGAAAGAAACTGGCACGGGGTTTGGTTATTTTTCGTCGTCAAGTTGCCAATGCGTTGTGTTGTCTTATGGTATACTGATCCCTCGCTGGATCAGCTCGAAGATTGTTACCGACCAATCATTTCCATACTGAAAATTATTTTGTGATAAATCACACAGGGTTATGACCGAAGTTCCGATGTACTTTATCACCATGCAATTTATCATGCGAATATGACCTAATACGTGACAAATCACATAATAAATCACAAAATAATTTTCAGTAGGTTTTCATCGTTCGTTCCACATCGCGGCATAAAAAATCGCATCAATTTCAAACTTTCAGAATACATGGAATGAGCATCGAGTCTATATAAGCACCACACAACGAACAAGCCCAAGATAATGAGTACCTTAACCTCGATCTCAAGCAAGACCTTTCTGAAAGCGAGTCAGAAAGGTAATATAACAAAGTTAAAAGAGCTCGCCTCTACAAACGACATTAAAGACTGGACGGTATATCGTCACGAAGCATCAGGAGATACGGCTCTGCACTTGGCGGCACGCGAAGGTCGTTTAGACGTGGTGAAATATCTGTGCGAAACATGGAAGGAGCCACCCTTCAGAACGGAAGTGGCGAACAAAGATATGAAAAGACCGGTGCACGACGCAGCTCAATCCGCGAAACTCGACGTCCTCGAATATCTTCTTGGTCAAGGTTCGCTCGTTGGTGAACAATGAACGTGTATACAATGTAGCCCTTATAATTTTTATATTAACACCGCCTTGTCACGAAAGGAAACCCCTACACTGCGCTATTCTCATCCATCTTATCTCTACCGCACCCAAGGTGCCGCCGTGGATCCCTTGAAACGTGCAGACTGGACCCCCCTGATGTTAGCCTGCACCAAAGTCGGAGAGGAAGCAGCGAGTTGCGTGAAAGCTCTGCTTCGACACGGCGCAGCTTCCGAATTGCAGAACAAAGACGGCTGGACGCCGCTGATGGTGGCTTGTAGGACTGGAAACGTCGACGTGGTTAAATGCCTGATGACACGCTCGTCTCGCAGTGTATACATGAGGAGTAAAAACGGTCGAAGCCCTTTACACGTGGCTGGTAAAATACCGAGCAGATCAGTTATTTCAATTCGAATAGGAGAAATCGTTGGTATTCTCATCCAACGTATCGGGAAATACCATCTTGTGATAGAAATCAGGCAACTACAAGGACTTTATTTGTCATTAAAATTTGTTTCTTGTCGAATGTTTTGATCCCCAACACTTTATGGGGGGGGGGGGGTTTACAGCTTGAATGATTTAAAATGATACCTACTTTTAGGATTTTTGTTTAAAGAAAATAAAAACACTTGGAGCAATTTGAGTATTAGGGATTTATTATTTATAGTTTCAAGAATATTTTAGAATATTTTCGTTGCAAATAATAACAAAATGGCGGCATGGCGTAGCGAACGACCACGTTTTCAATCCGGTGGTACAGATTCTTGGATCGATTTTTATCCGATCGACTTGAAATTTGTACACAGTCTTTGAAAATTTGTATCGATTTGAGCTCGTGGCTAAATTTTCGCATTTCGATCCCTAAATTATGTTATAACAATGTTTGTAACAATTTTTTGGTCGGTAGATGAAATTTTTTTTCATAATCGTACGTATTAGACATTTTTTTTTTCCTCAACATTTGGGCAACAAGCTCGAACCAAAAAGGGTGTTTTTAACTCTAAAAATTTTGTTATTAATTTCGATGAAAAAAATTCCAAAATGTTTTTGAAACTACAAATAATAATCTCCTCGAATTCAAGTTGCTCGAAGTGTTTTCAATTCTTTAAAAAAAAAAAAAAACTCCCGCCCCCGTTTAATGTGACAAAATAGGAGCCTGATGACTGAAACACAAGCTACCGTATCTTACAATTAATATTTACATAATTTGACAACACGGTGCCATATTGGCCATACATTGGGATCTTTTGTTTTACAGCGTTTCACGGCTGTCGGAATGTGATTGATTTGATTTTATCCCAAGATTCGGATTTGATAAATTGGCAGGATTCGTCCGGATCAACCCCGCTTTTGGAGTCCGTAAAGAGCGGTGATTTACCAACGTTTCAACGTTTGATAGATTCGAAAGCTAACGTGAACGCGATAGACAATGTGGGGCAAAATGTTTTACACATCGCCGCACAGTGCGGTAACACAGAGATCATTGAATACATATTAAATCGTAAATTGATCGACGTCGAATCTCCAACTCTCCATGGCATAACACCTTTGATGTTCGCTGAGAAGAACAAACAGCTCAAAGCGATCAAAATCTTATCATCTTTTCAAACTCGATAGATTTTCATCCGTGTGTTGCGTGATAATCTGAAAATCCTTTGATGTAATTCTTAATCTATCTAGTAAAATGTATTGTGATATATTATCGTCAATAAATTATATTCGAATATACAGATTTGTCAATTTTTTTGTTTTTTTTTTACAGTCACCGGAAAAAGATGAACCCTTTATGCATTGAACAAGAATAAACTCCATGTAATAAAATACCTATACAGGAAATCAGTATAGGAAAAAATTGTTCTTAGCAGTGCCATAGTCGAAATTATATTCAGATCGGTACACATTTATTAATTTTTTTTCTGATTTATCATTTTTTTTTTTTTGTTTTTTTTTGGGGGGGGGGGGGGATTTTGTGTTTTTTCCCTTTATCATCAGACAGTATTCAGAGAAGCGTACAAAAATTAACAGATTCACGATTTAAAAATATCGGGTTTTACATTATGTATTTCGTGTTACATTTCACGCATTTTTAACGGTCAAAGATACAGCGGAACGATTGGAGAAAATATCACATGATCGGAGCAAAAAATTGCCGACGAGTAGACATCGAAAGTCGAAAACAATCGACTGATGTGATTTGAGGCGAATTAAAAACGCATATTTATTTATTGCGATATTGACCGTTGAGTGGATGAAAAATAAAGTACCGGATTTGAATTCGTATGCGAAAAATGCGTAGTAACGGAAAAAAAAAAAAAAAAAAAATTAAGTAAAACAATGATCAAAGGGTGGAGAAACAAGAGAAAAAAATTCACTCGTCGGGCAACTTTGATGCAAAATGAGCAATTTTTTTTTTTTCATGTCAATAAAATGAATACGGAATTAAAGAATATAACGTAACGTATGTATTCTGATGAACTGGTAAGTACGGTGAACGGCAGGAGGGGACATATACATATTGTTAAGTTTGTTTGTTTGTTTGTTTTTTTTTTTTTTGTTCCTTTTTTTTCATGAATAAAACTTGATTTGGAGAAATATATAGTATATAAGTATATACAATATATATATATACATAAATCTCACTTTGTCGTATAGTATATGACTAACTAACTACAGGTAAAACATGCATGATCGTTTTTTTTCTTTTTTTTTTTATAAATTGTTTTATCCGTCTTGTTGTACGTACGTTGCACATTTAATTAAAGGTGTTCATCGAATCGTATCTATTGTCGACGATTTGATAAAATTCATCCTCTGTTTTTTCCCTACACACCGTTAGTGAAGAATCATTACAAGTATAAATATCGAATAGTTACTTCAGTGTCGTTATTATTATTATTATTATTATTATTATTTTCGTCCAACTTTTCTTTCGTTTCTCTTCTTTCATTTTCTTTTTTTTTGTTTTCGTCTTGTCTGTTCTCATTTTCAATGTATATTACCTTTCGACTTAAATATTTACATATATACCGCTATTAAAGACTTAAGATTTAATTTTATTATTACATCGTACTCGTCATCAAATAAACGACCTCTTTAACTTTCGCTCTCTCTCTCTCTCTCTCTCTCTGACACACACACACGCACACACACACAGACACACACTCGCTCTTTCGCTTTCGTTATTATTTTACCATATAGATATACATGTCACGTATGTACCGTATGCATACATGTATAATATAATAATAGAATATAATATATCACCTTTGTGATTCATTTAATTTTCACATCATTTTATTCATTTATTGTTTCGAGTTTCCATCTCATATTTTTCATTTACATATTACAAGTATTCAACATGTACAAAGCACTATTTACATTATTTACAACGTTCGAAAAAAGAATTCCTCAGTCACTTATCATTGTCTCTTATCATTTCTTTATCTCGATCTGTTTTTTTTTTTCTTTTTTTTTTTTTTTTCACCCTTCTAATTATAACATCAATGTAACATAATAGATTTAATATTAATCGTTAGAATAACATAATGAACGAGTGAAATGCGATGCTCAAAATTAATAAACAATTCTTATCCGACAAACTATAGATATCGTTTGGACAGATATTCGTCACGAGTACAGGTCCAATTAAATAGATGGTATACACATGTTGATTTAACATTATTTAACACAGTTTCGGGTTGGCAGAAAGGAAATAACAAAATTATTTCAATAGGAGTTTTAATGTAGGAAGAAAAAAAAAAAAAAAACACCATACAAACGATATATGAAACGTATGAAATTTTTTGTAAAACGACTTGTTTTCTCAATCAGTAAAATGCTTTTCTCAGTTTTTTTTTTTTTTTTGCCCCCTCGTAGCTATACACGATCCAATTATCAAGTTAGCTAAACGTCAACAGAGTAAAAATAAAATAAAAATTAATAAGTAAAAAAAAAAAAAAAATAATTTCAAAGGCATTTGCAGATCAAAATTAAAAGCACGTTTTAAAGATTTTCTAACAAGTAGCGTAACTTTGATCTTACTTTTCAATCGTACTAAATGTTTTACAAATAAACGAACCGATACGAATACCAATTGTAATAACAATATTTTATACTTGTGAATATTATTTTCAAGGAATCCGGGAGGATTACATTTATACATTTAATACAGTATTATTAGAGGTTATTTTCATTCTTTTGCAAACGTAGTAATACAATATTCACTACGATAGATCATTAATATAGTTTCCTGTAATATACTTTGCCAGGCATGATAATTAATGAATTTTTATTATCGCTAAGTCGTTTAAAAAAATTTTACTTTCATGTTCGTTTGTTTAATTATCATCATCTCCTGGGTAACGGTATATTCTTTTCTTTTCTTTTCTTTTTTTTTTTTTTTTTTTTGCCAACTAACATATTCGATTACGAATTTCAGACGATTCCTTACTTTGAATGGAAACTGAGTGCATTTCAAAATTAGTTTTGCTGCCCGTTAACGATTACGTTCTATTATTAGCTGACACGTTCGATCGTGAAAAATAGAAGATAAAAAAAAAAAACAAATAATAATAATAATAAAAACAAAATAAATAGCGGACAAGGATACACCCCGTATGTTTAAATACAGATTACATACGATATTACACATACATATACATATACCATGTATACATATAGTATAGATATATATATACTTATAGTGTATGTAGAAAATATCAACAAAAAAAAAAAAAATAAAAAAATAAAAAATAGCAAAAAACAGTGACTTAGTTTTCATTCTTACATTTCAATTGGAAACTGCTCTTATTTTTTCTAATCTACTATTACATTCTTTCCTATTCGTTATTTGCCGTCAATTATTCACTTTCAGCTATAATAACGAATAACGAAAGACGTACGCGTGTGTCTTATCGTATGTGTATATATATATATATATATATATATACATATACAAGTGAAATCTTATCATTACCGTGCAAATCTCAAACGCAACTACTCGTGTGGATATGAATAACATCTGACGCGCTCAGCCCGGCTGTAATTGCCGATTGGTATAGTTGTGTTTGTTACTTTCAACGATTTAGATCTACGGAAGAGTTTTTTTAACCGTGAAAATTTTATTCTTTTTTTTTTTTCGATTCTTCGCATTAAAACTTTCCTGAAAAGCTACCACACGACCGACAAGGGCTGCCGGACAATGGAAAAGAAAAAAAGTGACACGAACGGAAAGTAAAAAAAAAAAAAAAAGAAACAAACTGATTGCGAGGATCGATGAAAAGTAAGAGAGAGACAAGAGAAATTTGCACGGTTCGCATTCGACTTTGCGAGTATTTTGAAGAAAGAAAAGAAAACAAAACGTACTTGTTCATACGACGTGTCAAAGTAACTACATGACAAGTAGTACAAAGGATTTCGCATGACTTTTGTTTGCAATCTTTTGTAAACTTGTCGTCAGTTTGATTGAAATGGAAATTTATCGATACATCATCGGATTCTCCGTCAAGTTTCGACCGTGATTATATAGGTTATGTTATTTACGGTACAAGTGTATTAATTTGTTTAGAAAATAGATCGATTCTGACAGGAAATCAAAATTTAAAATTGAGGTTGATAAATGCTGCGCAATAGCGTTCGAACGCCGAGTTTGATATCGTAAAATTGAAAATAAAAATAAAGAAATGATGACAACAACAACAACAACGACAATAATAATAATGGGTAATAATTCAAATTTCGTATTTTTGTCGGTTACCTAAAAATTACGGTAATCATTGAATACGACGATGACGACGATGGCGAGAGATTCGGCTATAAGTAAATACAGTGGCTTACAATGTTTTCTCTTCTTCGAACAATTATCATTATTATTATTACTATTATTATTACTATTATTCATTATTTCTTTGATGTTGTTGAGTAGGTAACCTTAACGATAGTAATTTAGTGATATTTTCAATAAAAATTTATGTATGATTTGTCCGCATCGCTGTAGGTATTACTAATATTATTATTATTGTTATTGTTATTATTAATATTATTGTTATTGTTATTATTATTATTATTACTCGTCCAGTCGATATACATACAATATATATATATACATACATATATATAGTTGTTTACTTTAGATATTATCATTATATTCAATCGATTGCGTTAACTATACTTAAAAGTTTATCAATAGTATATTATACAAGTTTCGGTGTATTAATCACAGACACACAACGCGATTTTTACGATTTAATCGATCAAATTTTACATTTCATTATCTTCACATCGTCGCACAGACAGAATTCATTCATATCATGGAACTGCTCTACAGCTCGCTCGCAAAAATTATTCGTAGCTCACAACTGTCGATATATTAACAGTTCATCCGCCTTTCATTCATTCTTTCAAACTCCTTCATCATCATCATCGTCATCATGATCATTTGATAATTCTGATAGGTAAAAATAATGTTTCTTAGTGCATTTATTTTACTTTATTTTATTAATTTATTACACGTTATTCTTTCATTCGAAAAATGTTTCAATTAATTGTATACCGGGAAAGAAATAAAATAAAAAGTTATCTTCAGTCGACTGTTTGTTTGCTAGTTTGTTGTTGTTGTTGTTGTTGTTATTATTATTCATTATTATTATTATTTATTTTTTTCCTTTTATTTTTATTTTTTTTTTGTTTGTTTTTACTTTATTTTATTTTGAGCTAGTCTTCAGTCTTGTAGCACTCGTACTTCCACTGTACAAAATGTTAAATAAAATAAATGCAACAACGCGCACCAGGAGCAAAACTACTACACAAAGTTCTCATAATATAATATATATATATATATATATGTATATATGTATAATATACCTATATATATATATATATATATATATATATGTAATGCGTACACAGTAAATCACGGTAAGTTTATTTCTTTAGCCCTCGATTCGAGCCGTTTGGGGAGATAAGAGAGGTGTGCCCGTGTGTATCTATAGTGAATAATGTGTGATCCGGAGGTGGCATTGCTATTATATAATATATCTACAAACGTTCGGCCACCTCCGTACATTAAAATTAGCGAGACCCAAGCACATTGGTTCACCATCGTCCAGGCCCCCGTTCAAAGCAAAGTGTACATACGCAATAGAGACGATCGGGGAAAATTATCAATCCCTCAACACTCGCTGTAGGAAGGTGGGGGCATGTTCCGACCAGTATACATGTCGGTCTGTGGCTGAAGGTGACAAACTACGGTGTGCCCGTTCAAAACCGCAACGGTTCTACTGTGGTCCTGCTGGAGAGGCGGGAGTCCGTAATTTCCCGGTAGTCTTGACAACTCGCCAAGCTCGTACCTGGCCTGATACCGTCTGAGTTTCTCCCAGCAGTTGTTCGCCGCGTTACGCTCTTGCCCGGGACTGTACTCGGCTGGATTACCGACGGAGTGCTGGGGGGCGCCTCTGTTGTCTATCGTCTGGCCGTAGTGAACGAGGTTCCTGTCGTTCGCCGGCGAGTAAGGAATCAGCGGACGATGATCGCCGTAGCTCCGCGATGACTGTCTGCTCATGTCGCTCTGCCGCCTCCCGTCCTCGTCCGACATGTCGGATACCTGGATTTCACCACCTCCTCGTTCTATCTCCTCGTATACCGGGTCGTCCTCGCCGGCGACCATTCCCCGTGGGAGGTGGACGTGCTGACCGTGGTGTCCGTGGACCTGGTGATGCCCTCCCCGTCCGTCCCTTATCTCCGTGTACGTGTGGTTGTAAGGAGACGCCGCCCGCCGCCCTGATCGCGTCGTCGCCTCGCCAAGGTCGCCGACCATTCTTCGATCACGGGTCCTTCCGTGCGACAAGGTCATCGTGCTGTGAGTACGCGGCGAGTCTTCCTGCTCCGATCCTCCGTGACCGGAATCCCGGGAACACGATTTAAAAGAAATGTTCTGCGGGGAGAGAGAGAAAATTAGATACCGTTGTTAGTCGACGTAGTGAAGTTTGGCTGCGGAACGATTCGACACCGTCGTTCGTTTGGGATCCTTGAATGCGGGAAGAGGATAGAAAATATGGTCAAACGACTTTTGACGTGTTTAATTGTAAATGTGATTTTTCGTCGCGCGTTTTTCAACACACCGACTCAATGTCACAAAATAAAACTTCGATATCTTGCAAGATATATTCTGTGCTCAGACGTTTGAGTAATCTTGCCCTAGATCGATCAGCTGATCGTCAACTCCGGCGCCATATTGTTCTAATCACGACCGCATTAAGAATCCCAATGTGATGAAGAAATATTGAAAGATTTTACTTAGGTACTATTTTCAGGAAATCTGACCTTATGGTTATGACATGAAAATGTTTACGAGTATACTACAGACATAATTTCTTTTGCCACGTAGTCCGAAAACGCTGAGCATGATCCTAAGAATATTTCAACGAGAGGTTATGTGAATAAGGTGAAATGAACGGTGCAGGTAAGGCTGTGCAGTAGTGCGATTTAAAAAAAAATATATATGTATATATATCCATGCATACATATAATATTGCCACGAAGTGAATTTGCGAGGACTGAAAGAATGTAAAAGGGTCGCGTAGGAAAATGTTCCATTTATAGGTTTCGCGCAGAAAACACACAGAAGGAAACAAAATCGAATAAAAAAAAAAAAATTCTCTTCGACAGTTTTTCACTAGGCGTGTTTTCTGCACTGACACTAACTGTAATTAGTAATAAGTAACGGGTATTAAAGCTGTCCCAGCATTAATAAGCATTCGTTGTTGGTTGGTTAGTAATTACCTTCCACATGAGGTTTTTGTTAAGAGGTCCCCAAGTGGCGGTCGCAGATTTAGGGATATTAAGAGCTGAGGGAAAGTTGTTTCGGGCGTGAGGCAGCGTTGCTACGATATGAGCTTCCGACGAAGGAGGTTCGCGTTGAGAATTGGTTGTGCAGGCGGCTGGGGGCAGCACCGCCGATTGTTGTCTGTCAGTCGTAACCCAACCGCGCCCGGACACCAAGTACTGCAAACGACAGTACGACCATTCTCTCTTACATAATCTCCTTTTTATTCTGTTCATAATCATGCTTCGTGTCATTCTCACGTTGTGTTAGAAATGTATCAAATTGCGTAGCTCGGGTCGATCTGCCCGCAGCGAATTTTTTCGCACTGTTTCAAACATGTATGTACTTGTTGTTTTATCCCTACTGTTGAATGAAAACTGATTCTCTCTTACATGATTCCTTCTTTATTATATTCATAATCATGCTCCGTGTCGTTCTCACGTTGTGTTAGAAATGTATCAGACTGTATACCTGGAGTCGATCTGCCCGCGGCGAATCTCTTCGTACTGTTTCAAACATGTATGCGTGTGTTGTTTTATCCCTACTATTGAACGAAAACTGATTTTCTCTTACATTTCCCTCTGTATTCTATTCATACTCATGCTTCGTGTCATTCTCACGTTGTGTTAGAAATGTATTAAACTGTGTACCTTGAGTCGATCTGCACGCAGCGAATCTCTTCGCACTGTTTCAAACATGTACGTATTTGTTGTTTTATACCTGCTATTGAATGAAAACTGAGTTGCCCCTTTGTTATCATCCATTCTATGAGGGTGACAACTCGAAACGTGTGCCCCTCCCAGTAAACGAAAATTGAATCGATTTCCTATTCATTTTTTCATTTTACCGTGACATTTTTTGAAGGAATGAAGAATGTGTGGAATGATATTATACGCCAAAAAGGCGGAAGTGAAGGTGTCCGTGTATTTGATGGTGGTTAGTAATTGGTTAATAAATGAATGAAAATTATTTGATGAAACGGTGCCGAGTGTAAGTGTGTTTGGTGTCTTATAGTCTAGGATCTACTAGGTAAGTACTCAGTAGCGTGAAACATTACGAATCTTTCAAACATCTGATTAATTATTAATTTCAATCGGCACTGCCGCAGCGGCGAATATCAGCAGCCGGATGTTTGTGTTTGTGGAGTTTGCAGAGATTTTTAATAAAAGTAAACTTCGATGTAGGGTGTTGGAATGATACGGAAAACGAAAAGTAACGAATTCCGAGCAGAGTTTCCACCGTGAGAGTGACGAGTGTGGGTGTCTCTGAAATAAACTCGTGTTAAAATCATCATGCAGATAGAATAAGTGGTACATCGTGTTCTTTTCCGTTCATCGTACAATAATCAGATAGTATAATAGACAAAGTAGCCAGCAACCGCGTACACCAAACCCCGCAAGAAAAGCAAATTTTGAGTCACCACTATTGTTGTTAGTATTAATAGGAGAAGTGCAAGGCCCTTTTGCTCCAAGATCGTGTCGATACATACGCGAAACACATATGTATTTATCTGCTTTTAGATAATTAGATCGTGTTAGATTGTATAAGAGAAAAATTAACATGCGAATTAAAATGTGTACAGCGATCAACATTTTTTTTTGTATTATTTCAAAGAATTCATTTCATTGTAAGTCAAGTTATTTTATCATAAAGTATAAAGTATTCCTGCAAATAAACTTTTCACGTTCATTTAAACGAGGGAAAGAAATTCATTCGAGTCAACAAATAATAAGACAAGTAATGTATAAATTAAAAATTCAGCCGGTATGCAAATGTCGATAAACATTTCAAACGCGTGATTTTACGCGTTATTTTTTTTTTTTTTCTTATGAAAAAAAGGGCCTGTTCCTTCTGTACGAACGAATAATCTATTTATGAGGATTTTCGTATGGTAATTCAATTGTTATTTTTATATCAATAATTTTGAATCAGAGTTTTTTGAAACGGTGGTGTTCAGCGTGGGCTTCTTTTTATAGCTGTGACGTTTCCTAATTTTTTTTTTTTTTTTTTTCGTTTTTTCACTCTACAAGTTCTTAAAGAAAAATCGACTCTGTATATACAATAATACAAGGATTCTACAGTACAAATTGAAAATTATGATTATAACAATGTTTCATGTTCAATATACAGCGAATTGCGCAAGCTAATTCAAATTCTACGTAAAAGAAAAGCCTTTTTATATAATCTTTACTACCAATTACCAAATACGTATATCAACGAAATCAAACTATAGTATAGCATAACAGAGCGTATCCCATATGGACAAAGTTCGGTTTTACGCAAACTCTTGTGTAATTTATTCCGAGCTTCTACAGTGATCGCGCGTTCCTTCGCATAGTTAGTACGATGTTATACCTACGAATCATTCAATTCAATATTTAAATTATTGTCTTCTCCGTGTTTCCAATATTGAAAAAAAGTCGACACATATACCCGAATTGTCGACAATAATTATAGCATAAAAATTCAACAATTGTATACGATTTAAATCTTGCGTAAAACGTCACAGTCCATCAAAGACCCTTTTTTTATTTCTGTGCGATAAATATTATGCTGTATGTATATTATGTAAAAAGAAACATGACCAAAAAAATTAGTCTAATGTAACAAGCAAGAATTTATAAACGAGAAAAGACTTCAGCGAGGGTATCGATTAATTATTTTCCTCGTACTTTACGTATATATATATATATATATATATATATACATGTATATATATGATATATTATTTGTTTATTATTTTTTTCTATATTTGATTTTGTTTTCAGGTTTGGTGTATTTAAGCGGTATTTGGATACCTTGCTGAGTAGCGTGCCTATTGTGGTTGCTCGGGGCCATCAAGTGCATTGGATGTGTCCCGACCGGCGATCGCAGCGACAGATTGTTCAGGTTGACATTTATCGAAAGATTCGTATTGTTACACGGCGCTGTCAGATTGTTGTGGTTATTCGGTGAGGTACCCACGCTAGCTGCTGCGTGAGGAGACAATCCCGAGCTGTCCGTCGTCGGTGCCGACGGATTTGACGACGTGTTGTGGGAGGCGAATTCCTTGCCGCCATTCGTCCCGGCGACGCCTCCGCTTGTCCCCGAAGAGCCGGCTGAGCTGCCCGAGACGGTCTTCGAACATCGGAGACACTTTGGCAGCCATGAATGGCGCCTGATAAACTTACGGTATTCTTTCCGCACCTGAAATATGAGGGCAAAAAAATGGGGGGGAAGGGAATGAATTCGTCCGGTCGATGAATCGATGTTGAGGAATGTCATAATATCGCACGTATTGCCTACTCCGAGAAGACCAGAGACCAGGAGACCGAACTTCTGTCAAAAAAGACTAGTTTCAGGTGGGCCAACAGTCCAACAACAAGCCGCTTGGCGGCGCTGCTAAGCGTAGAATACTTGCGCAATCCGATACTGCGCATCTTCACATTCATCTGTTTCGCGGCAAGGGGAGATACTCGAATTATTAGATTGCGCAGTACCGCAGTGCGCAAGTATTCTAGTGACAATTGTAATTCAAGTAACTTTACGAACCTCGACGATAAAACGATTATCTTCTATGCTTTGCGCAGAGGAGTTAACTGTTTTATCATCGGGTTCCTTAGAGTTACGTGAATTGTAATCGTGAATCGAGAGTTAGGTCTGTTATAATCGGCCTCTCTGAAGTTGAGTGAATTTTATTAGCAGTCATTGATGGACAGGCCTACCCTCACCATCCGAGTTCGGCATCCTACTCGCCAGTCTTTTTGGACTACTCTTACCTTCTCGTTTTGCACACAGTGGAACACGAAGATGAACAATCCTTGGAGACTGTTCAGTACTGTGAATATGTAAGCCATCACTACCGATTCTTGATTCAAGTACAACAATCCAAAGGTCCACGTCAGTCCCAGGAGAAAGACTAGAACGATTGCTCCTCGCAGCCAGGCCCTGATAAAATTTCCAAATTCACACATTTATCATATCTTTCAGTATTTTCAGACATAGTTGTCATAGTTTTTTTCATTTGCCGATTCAACTGTATTCAGATTCGTGTGATTTTAATCACTTTCAACAGTTCGATTACAAAAAAAAAACAAAAAATTCTCAAAATAGGCATGCATTTGACTTATATTATAGACTCGCTCGAAGCAAACGTTCGTTTTTCAGTATAACGATTTTAAACTGTCTCATTGAATTGTGAAACATTTGAAACGAAATAATTGAATAAGAAAGAGCTCGACATTGTTTTTCAGCAATAATTGAAAATATCTATTTCTCATAAGCATTGATCACGTATTTTTTGTTTATCGCTTACTACGAGTCTACGTGATAGTCCTTAGCTTATTGTTAGTATATTGTTTATAAAGACGTAAGATGATCGTGTGAGTATTTACGTGTAATATAATATATTAAATACTACAAAATAATAAAAAAAAAAAAAATAATAATAATAATAATAGCAACAACAATAACAGTCAAAAGAAATACGAAGGAGTGAAGAGTGGCAGTTATTTAAAATACACTTTTCTTCGTAAAAGGATTACGAGAGAAGAGAGAAGTATACCTATGTATACTGTGAGAAATTAGTAAGGTTAGAAGAATATTAACGATACAGATAGATACTATAGATGTACAATAATACTGTTGAAAAATGAAAGTAGAAAAAGATGAAAATAGAAATAAGGATAAGAAGTAATAATAATAAAAATTGTAAATATCTTACAAGTGCGCTTGCAATTTGTTGGGAAGAGCATTCTCTTCCTTTCCACTACCAACCAACCACGCCATGCAGAAGAATGTGGAGAAGTGTAGACAGAAGTGGGTGAAGGATTTAATAAAAAAATGAAACAAGATTGCGTAGTTAAGTGACTGTATACCGACACCATTAATTATTGTCTAATTTTTAAATATTGAAAAAAATTATCCGATTCGTATCACTGTCCGATTGTTATAATAATATTTATTATTTTATTTTTATTTTTTTTTATTCCCTAATTGATAAATCACTACGATGCATCTATTGCAAATACTAAAATTTTTATCACAATATTCACATTGCGCGCACAGTAATTCGAATCGCGTTTACTCTCAAATTACAAAACCGACACCGATGCAATTCTTATACATCTATAATATTTGCAGACAAACCAGAAAACTCAATTTGCAACAACTGTTCATTTTAACAATTTTACCAACATGTAGTTGTAATAAATTCGATCTCTGATGCATTCAAAAAATCGCCCCTCATACAAAAAGAAATATATATATATATATTTCGACATATACGGGGACATTCCAATATTATAACAAGTAAACAAATGCTGGATAACAACAGTGCATCGACGATCTTAGATATCCAATAGAAATACGGATTCGAAAAAATACTGTACGACAAAGGCGCGAATGATAAACCAAATTCATTTTCATAACGAAAGGTAATGGAAACAGTACAAAAAAAAAAAGTAAAACAGAAAACACGGAAAACCTCAAGCGAATCAAACAGCTTGCAAACGAACGAAGGTAGTGAAAAGTTTAAAATAAGACGTCGTATAATGTCTACAAAATAATAAGAACTACTGATAGATGTGATCTTACGGTTTTTTTTTTCAATTTTACGTTCTTATTTAGTGGCATATTATACGTAAATTGTATACATTTTAATTGCCTCATGTATATATTTCTCTTAAAAAAAAAAAAAAGAAAGAACTTAAGCATTAGATAAATTGTTGAAAAAAATTGATACCGTACCTTGCGCTAGCTAATCTCGAGTGCTCCTTGCTCTTCATGGATATGGCGGTGTTTGAGTGACGACACATCACGTATATTGCCATGGATAGAAAGACGAGATTCGCCTGAAAGAAAAAGAGGATAATAGTTATTCGCAGTTCATTCAATGTTTGCATATTGAAATGAAGTGTCATTTTGAAAAATGTACTTTAAAACACAATTTAGAGCAAAGACTTACCGAGGCCAAGCTTAAACCGAATTGTTCGAGTAGTTTTTAATGAAACGTTGTGTGAGGACACTTACCAGAATAACGAGTATCACGGGCCCCACAAAACTGAAGATGAAATAGTTGTCGGCTCTCAACCAGCAGTAACGATCAGTTCCATAGCTCAGAGGATCGATGATGCAGGAAATTGCTACTACGAGTAACGGAGCGCCATAAGCGACCAAGTAGTACCATCGAAGTCGGGATTTCTCCGCCTCGAACACTTCGATCAGCATGACGTAAAGTTGAAACCCTGCAAGAAGTGTCGATAATTGAGAGATAAGCCACACAGAAAACGATTTGTGTAGCGCAATTGATATGAAAAAAATTTGCATGATGAATTTATGAAAAAAAATGTGTTGGCTGTGGAGTTTGCTGGGATTATTTCACTGGATTTCATTATCCATGAAGTACAGGTCTCACCTTCGAGGAACATCCACGCGAACGCGCAGAGGAAAAAGAAGTGAAGCAATCCAGCGACGACGCCACAAACGATTCTCTGATCAGTTTGACCGATACCACAAACGAAAAGAACCTCAGCTATCAGCAGGCAGATACAGAGGTTCTTATGTATGATCGTTCGATCGGACTGAAAGAGGAACAAAATGGTATTTAGTGAAAATTAGTTCCCGGTGAATCGGTGCCGCGAATATGCTCTGAACCTGAATGACGGTTACCTTGAGTCCGCGGAATAGTTGGAACGTGAGTATGGCGAGGACGAGGCAAATTACAGAAATTATGCACCCGATGTACGTAATGATTTGAAGAGCGACTTGATGCGCCGTGTCCAATTTAATTGCGTGGACGTCCATCAGTACAGCGAAATTTGTTAGGTGATTGCACTCGCATACGGTGTGGGTGCTGTTGGTGAGGTGAACGTGACATCCTTCCTCGGACCATGCACTGCGGGAATAAAAACGTGTTTGAATTTTCGGTCATAGGTAGACAGAGCTGTCTCAGACTTTGAGAAACAGTGCAAGGACGTTATTCTCACTTTATCGTGTAATCCCAAAAGACGCAGCTTGGATTAGTCACGTTTTCAACGGTCAGATGCTTGAAGTATAATTTAACGGGTTCCGACAACTGGATGTGCTTCCCTTTGCCCAAAGACGCCGATATCACCTTGGTGTTCAGTATTCTGGTTGTGTTCTTCGGCCTGAACTGAGAGTCGTCGTGTCCGACTATAGACGAGGTCTCCGCCTGGGGCTGAAGTATTTCTTCGAGCCTGTCAAAGGCCATGAAGACCAAACGGATGATACCGTTGTCACTGTTGTCCAAAAGCGCCCCTTTCGTAAGTTCTACGTGATCGTTGGAGACGGGCCACTCTCTGAGCACCTTTTGGCTCGGAAATACTTCGAGATTTTTCTCTATATTGCGAGCCTCGAGAATCCTGATCGACACAACTGTGAAATACTCGAATAATTAGTACCAACACCTCACACGACTCCACAAACAAACTCTGGCTACTCACGTATGTTTTCTCCTTTTTGAACGATCGTGTTCTCCTGCTCGTAGGCATCCGCCAGAAGAAAAGCGTTCTCTTCAAGCCCGTTGAGCAGCGATGTGGCAACTCTCATTTGCTCCTGATGGCTCAAATCCTTCCACGAAGGAAGCTGGGTCTTGTCCAACAAGTTGCTACCTGTTATGATAACGCCCTGAAGTAGTTCCCTCACGGCAACCTCTTGCTGTCTGAGGTCGGAGTAGGTCTTCAGGTTGTCCTTCATCTTCTCGGCCATGTTCCTGATGATCTTCGTAGTGATCATCATGTCCCCGCCGTACAGAACCCGGCTGTTATTCGTCACTTGAGACAGCTCGCTGCTTACGCTTAGAATAACGTCACCGTCCTCCACGCGGTTCTCCAACGCCGTCAGCCAGACGGATCGACACTCGCTGAGATCGGGAGTGCCCCGATACCAAACGGCCGTGTCACCCTGATCGACGCACTTCCATCTTGCGATTCCCGTCGCTCCGCCAGGGCAGGTTTGTACGGCTACGTCACCCGCCCGCGTCGTGTTCCAGAACAGATTTCTCGCCTTTACCGGCTTGCAAAGGCGTTTCGTGTAGTCTGACCACTGTCCGTTTGAGCTGGACTCCGGCCAGAGGGTGCTCGGAACTGGAGTAATCGTGGTTTATAAGTTATGGAAATAACGACCAGGTTCATTCAGCAAAGAGTAACTCACCGGTTGTTCGACGACTCGTTCGCCACGGGGACAATGTCGTTGGCGAGACTTGGGTCGTTTCAGACATCAATGGAGGAACTGGTGCACCCAGACCATTACCAGGCGATGATGTGTCCTCGTCGTTGTAACCGTCACCGATAATTGCCTTGGACGGAGTCGTCGTGGGACTGTAAGAAAAATCTCTGTTTCATCTCAATTCGACATCCTCAATGATACTCGAGGCAAGTCCTTTCCCAACGACAACGTCGAGGCAAAGGGTATTTCGCGTATTAGACTAGGTGTATTTTTAGAGGATACAACTGCACGAGTAGACGTCTGGCTTCACTTTCTCAAGTACGCAGTTGGGCTCATTACTCTGTTTTGACGTATCCTCAAGCATTACTCAACAGATCGATGATATGAACCATTGCAGAGTTTATATAAAATACGTATCCCAAACTATGAAATTGTCCGTATAAGATAATACGTAACTCCGGTACCAGGTTCCTCTGATTTTCATAGCATGGTGTCCAGTAAAAGAAAAAAAAGTAACAAATTCAAGGACATTTCCAGGACATTAAAAACAGAATATTTCCAGGACACAAGAAAGATTCAAAGACAGTTTCCAGGACTTTTGAAGGGCAAGTAAAATTCAAGGACATTTCCAGGACCACCGGTCATCATGGATTGATTTTTCCAAATCCATTTGAAAGTGGTCCCGAGTAACCGCTGATACGGGAATGGCAAAAGTCGAGAAGCAACGCCATAACAGAAACAATCGGACACCCTGTGCTCTGAGAAGTATCTGATCGTCCTTGGATACATACCTCGGTAAAGTGGTAGGGATGACGGCTGGCGTCTGTGGTGTCGGAGGCGGTGGGGGCTGAACCGGTGCAGTATTTCTGGAAAATGGCCTGACGGTCGGTTTAGCGGTGCTCCAGACACTCGGCTGCGAAGTTATGAGCCACGGAGGACTGGGTCGTGAAGTGGTGGTGGTTGTTGCGGCTGGAAACATTTTTTTTTTTTCAAAAAAAAATCCAACCGGCAATCGGTTACCCAAAGGTGGATGTTTGGTACCGGCACAAGTGACGTGGGTAATTTTTGGCCATGCTTGCTGAACTTTTATCCAATCCAAGGTGGCCTCAGTTAAGAACAAACATTACGCATAGTCGCGGTTACAATATTATCTCGACGTTGAAATCAACTTTATTGACGGTTAAGAGATGTAATCCAAGAATGAAACGTTTCAGACATTTCGCGAGCTATCTTCAGGGGGCGGAGGAGAGAGAGCTCTCCGCTTTATTAGCCAGGGTTGAACGGATTCGCGATAAGGCAAATCCCCTAAACACCCGACACTTTATGACCCTACACCGTCTTCTTGACGATCACCAGCTCGTGCAGGTATAAGATAAAAAGAGAAACAAAGACCCCGAGCAGTTATCGATAGCTCCGGTAATGCCCGGCTCTTTCGGAACGAATCGGGATCCCGGTTATATATAATACCCTTTATTAATCCTCCTGGCACAGGAGAGGAGTCGAGCAAGTGTGTCCATCACTATTAGCGCCACATCTGACTGCTCCGTAACTTTGATCATTTGGTCGAACCACAGAGCATCTCTCATTTTGTTGCCGCTCGTCAAGGAGATTGCAGTCATGTCAGATGTCCAAATCATAGCATTCGTGTTTCATTATTTTTTCATCAAGGGCAATTACCCACCTTCGCTATTACAACGCGGGAATTGAATATCTCCCGAAATTGTATAGGTGTAATATTGTTTTGTATCTGTCATCAGGAATCAGACTATAGGCAGGGTATTTTACCGAATCATTGTTTAGACGAAACGAAAGTGTTCGACATTATTTTTTCTATAAAAATTGGAAGTTCAAGAAATTTAACTTAGCCACCAGAGCCACACTTGTTCAATCGTCTCCTGTCGCCGTTAATCATTCAATATAAATGTCTATAAAAAGTCTTAAGGATAGCTTGTACTTACCAGACATGCACTGATAGTGTGCTTCCAAATACTTAAGCGTATTTGGACAAGGATCGCCGAATTGCGAAGTCGAAGCAACGATACTGCAATTCCGTTTTTGATCACACCTGGTCAAGTTGCGGAAGTGGCAAAAAGAAAAAAATGGTTTTTCCATCATTAGACAAGACCGATACACCTTACCGAGTGCACTGCCATGAATGTGTTACAACTGCTTTGCCCGGACCGGAAAAACGATCGTCGAAAATTCTTTTTTCTTTCTACACATCCTGCGATTCGTTGACAAAAGAAAAAAAAAACAAAAAAATATTGGGAAACGAGACACGTCGAGGTCGTTGCTTTTCTCGCAACCTTTGGGGGGTAGGTAGATAGGTATAAGATATAAGGGTGGTATCAACCGGCTTCCGTATAGTGAGAGATGGCTGAATACGGGGGGAGCCGACAGGCCATGTTTTGTCTGATTGTGTTGATTGAATTTCCCCGAATTAAGACGAAAAGCCTTCTTTACTGACGGGGCTTAGCCTTGAGCCATAGGTACAGGGATCACCCGGAAGAACTTTATCTATAGCGTATCTCTCCTCTGCAGAAGGTGGATGAAATTGGAATGCACGAATTC
The DNA here is from genome assembly GCF_021155775.2 of Neodiprion pinetum. Taxonomy (NCBI): domain Eukaryota; kingdom Metazoa; phylum Arthropoda; class Insecta; order Hymenoptera; family Diprionidae; genus Neodiprion; species Neodiprion pinetum. Next base: position 32,617,755 of record NC_060236.1, on the reverse strand, counting down.
CGATTCACGAACCATTTCTCTCTCTCTCTCTCTCTCTCTCTCTCTTTTTCTGCACGTTGTTCCACCAACCGTGAAACGGAAATGAAAACGAAAACGAAAACAAGAAGAAAAAGAAGAACGACAACACAGAGAAAAAAAAAAATAAAATAATGGAAAACAACATAAAAAAAGCATAAATAAAAAACAAAAACTGACCTATACAAGAGTACTGTGCTTCTATGTATTTCGTAGTGCCAGGACACGGGTCTTCGAACACATTGCTGTTCACATCCACCGTACAACTCCTTCTTCCGTCGCACCTGTAACCGTCAGTGAAAAAAATCCCTTTGGAAACATTTGACTTTTGACTGTTCAGTGTTCACTTTTTGTCAGCATCTCCCGATCTTTCTCACACGACTCGGGATAAGGGGTCCTTTTTTTCACGATCTGTGTTATTTATTTACTTTTTCTTACACTTCACAGCTAGGAATCACCGGAGGCGAGTTGTTTCTCGAAATTCGCACCTTTTTTTTTTTTTTTTTGCAAAATCGTCGTATACAGCGCAATTTTAAACCCCGAGTTATAGGTTTGGTAACGATGATGCGATTGTACTATTTGTTATTCAAGCTGTAATGATATTAGTCATTTTTTCAATAGGAAATATGTGCTCTCTATTTATCTCTCTCTCTCTCTCTCTCTCTCTCTCTCTCACGGGTCGAAAAGTTGCAAATAGGACAGATTGTTAGTATGTCAACTTTGAAAGCACTCGAGCAGTTTTCTTCTTTACATCATCCCTTAAACTCTCTGTTCTCTGTGAATTTCATCACAGCACCAAAGTGTAAACGAAGAAGCTGTTCAGTATCCAAGTTCACCTTGAACAAACTCGAGAAATTAACCAAATCGGGGATTCTAGTGCGATACTTGAAAGGATTTGAAAAAAAATTTCAAACGACTTCGAATTATCTAAAGCGAATTTAAATGACTCGAAGCAACAACGTGATAATAATACAGTAAGAATTACAAATGATATAAAGCAGATTCCGCAAAATTTTTTGTCAAGTTTGTTCTAAACTTGCTTTTTAGATCCGGTATAATCCCTCGAGTGAAATATAAGTTTGTCGCAACATCGGTTCAGTGCATAAAATTATTATGCGAGTACGAAAAAGTTACGTTTGCAATGATGTATAACGATAAAAGCTTTCGGCAAGTCAGCAGGGACGTCGCACGTATTGTTAGTGACAGTTTTGACAAACGGATTAATGGCACAACACAGCATGATTATTATACACAGGAGATATTAATTGCGTAACACACAAGTTTTAGAGTGGTGCCGTCATGGACAGGATAGGGTATCATCATTTTGTCCAGATGTTCAAGTTCTGCAACTGACTCGAGATGATTATTCGACACGTCGAGCAATTTTCATGATTTTAGAATTCAATTTTAAAGGTTTAACTATTGCAAGTAAAAAAAAGAAAGCGAAGAATATTGTAGGCAGTAGATAAAAATGTTTTTTTTCTTTTTTTTTCATTTTCCCTTCTATAAAATTTCCCCGCCGGACGTTTTAAAGTGTAATTAAATCGACGAAATTATTCGTTTGTTTTATTTTCCAAGGGATATTTTTCACACGGATTTACTATATATTTATATGTGGATGCGGCTGCAGGTGAGTTATTCGATCTTGACTAGTTTTCTTCAGATTCAGTGACTCGTTGAAAGGAAGAACAAGGAAAAAAAAAAAAAAAAACAAGAAATGTAGAAGATCGCGAAAATTGTTTATCGTTGTTTTTCTTTGACTTTTTTTTTTTCGTTTTTTGAAGGCAGTTATGTTTAGCAGCAGGATAATTCATGGCAGTACAATTGGTAACTTTCAAGTTTAATACTAAGCATTGACAAAAATATGTATTATATATATTTACACAGAAATGTATGAATAAATAAAGTATCATTACGTAAATTATCCCGACAAGTGAAAAACTTGTTTACGCAGTTACGATCAGGATGAATATGTAATATTTGAAATTAGAAAATGTGGAAAAAAAAAAGTTCTGAAAATTGAAGCAACACAGTACAATGTGTACAACTGAAAACGGAATTACAACGAATTCGTTGACTGGCCAACGAAAACGATGTAATAACCATTGTTTGCATAGTCAAAGAAATTAAATAACACATTTTGATCGCAACGGTATAAAAACTATAGTTACATATGCTGCTGCCGTGTTTGAGAAAAAAAATAAAAATAAAAAAAAAAATAATAATTTTTCCACAGGGAAATCATGCGATATTGGGAGGATTTTGAATGTTGGGTAAAGAGGGGGGGGGGGGGGGGGGGGGGAATCTGGCAAACTCGCGTCACGGTATTAAAAAGAAAAAAAAAAAAAAAAGTAAAGAAACTTTTCATTTGGTATAACGATTTAATCCCTCAACATAAATATTCAACCAGGCTCAAATCCTTTTCTGTTTGTTTATCAATTTACGTATTGGCTGCAGGTGATTTATACGAAACGCGTTTTATTGATTTATTTATTTAACCATTTCAATTTCTCCCTTCATTTTTTATTAGATATAACAAAGGCAGGTAGGGATCAACGAAATAAAAAGCAGTAAGAAAAAAAAAAAGAAAGAAAAAAAAAAAGCAAAGATGCGTCTTTGCCCACGAGTTCAAAGGCTCTTCTAGCTTCATGGAAAGCAAAACCTCAGGCTTCCACAGAAATTCATTGAGCTTTTACGCGTAACCGATCAAGCGAATCGCCGAAGATCAAGAAAGTTTTTGAGTAGAAACAATTTTTGTCAGCGTTTATACGTTATTTTCGGAGATGAGAAAGGAAATTTTTTTTTTTTTTTTTTTTTTCTTATTGCAGACTACATTCGATTTATATACAAGATGTACGCGGAGAAAGAAAAATGGATGATCGAGTAGAAAGGAAAGAAAAAAATAAATAACGACCGGAGTACCGCAACCCTTGACGAGAGTAAATTTATCATTGTAAGTAATCCCGTAGAGGAGAAACAAAGAAAGTAAATAAATAAATAATCAAATAAACAAACAAACAAATAAGCAACAAACAAAACGACAGACATTGAAAGACAATATAACAACAAGAGATAGATATCAAATCGTATCGAACAGAAAGCACATAAATATAACAATATAAACAAATAGTATTTAGCAACAAAAAGTGTGAATTAGGACTTCAATTTGTTTAGGTTAAAATTACAGTGAAAATCAAAAAATACTGAGTGAACATGTCAAAACGCATAGCACAAAAGTCAACCGTCACGTATCCGTAACCCGAGTATTATACGAGTTTCGAAATGATCGTGTTGTAACGAAAATAGTGAACCTTTCAAGCACGAATAATATCACGTATGGTATCTAAAGCAGCGGTAAATACAATATGAATCAAATGATGACAACAAAGAAATCAAATCGCCTCACGCTGTAATTTGTTTTTTGTTTTTTTTTTTTTTTTTTTTTTTTAAATTAATCTCTTACTTATATGCAGATTATTGTAATTGAATGAACAATTTTTTCTTTCCTCAAAGTCCAGATTTCTCACGAACTTTGAAACATTGTTCAAGCCCTTCGAGATGAGGGTAAAAGAGATATTAAAAAATTGGAAAAATAAAAACGAGAGAAAAGGGGGGAGCATAAATCGAAGGGAAAGTTATCGGGAGGTGTCTCGTATCTTAAAAAAGAGGTCGATTACAGCAGCATGCACGGGTGACTCGTAGTACATCGTATACGACATAGGGACACAAGGATTCTTTGAATAAATGAATGAAATTAAAAGTGATAAAACGACTCTTTTGCTACAAAGACACTGATAAAATGTCTAAATAAACATCGGTACAACTATATTGAAATTCTGAAAACTTATGATTTTTTGAATAGTTTGAGAGAAAAAAAAAAAAAAAAAAAACTCTTTTCATTTATTTTTTAAAAAGCGTCACCCGGTGCATTGAACATGATATCAACTACTGCGGCAGAAACGGTGAATCGATTTGGATTTTTAGAACGGATTAGATCAACAGAATAAGTCACGGTGACAGAGCTCTCTTTGTCTTATATACTCTTGAATCCGCACCGTTCCAGAGGTAAAACGTGCTTCGACGGTTAAACAATTGGCCAGTTTGTAGAACCGTACGAAACTCGTACATCTCTGAGATCCCTCCTCTCTATTTCACCTCTCACTAAAATCTCTCTCTATCTCTCTCAGCAATACACGTAAATTCTATTTCTCCATTCCGACACAATTTCACATCAGATCTGACTTGAAATGATTTTCTTACTTGTCGAAGAGCACTCTGAACGACTTAGTCGACATGCAGTTGACACTCCAGTCCGTGTTCCCGTGCTCGTTGCATATCGTTATCGAATACCGTCCGTAGTTGGCTCTTATAAGGTGAATAAGTTCACCCTCACCGCACTCGATCGTCAGGGTTTTTCCCTCGCACTCGTAGGCGGCATCGTACCTCTCTGAAACAAAGGAATGAAAATGAAATTAGTTAGGATCAATCATTGGTTTCCGCGTTTGGCATATCGCGTGGCGAAAAGCGGTGTGCGAGTGGTAAATGGATCCGGTGAATAACCGAGAAATCACCGATCGAATCGATCACCTTTTCGAAAAGGCGGCTAACCTACCAAGCGCCAAAGTTGCCTCCTCTAACCAATGGCCCTGAGGCGCAAGGCGAGGAGCCGTCGATAGTCTTGAGGAGTGGGAAAACCGTGGAGGATAGGCAGCAGGAGTAGCAGCAATGGGGGAACCCCAGCTGGATTGCAGTTTACCATTAATGACCGAAAGTAATAATATATCAGAAGGCTCATGGTCTGCCTCCCGCTGGTCTCGGCGGTAAAGTTAAAAGGATCAGCGTATCAACGGGACGTCCCAAATTCCCGGACCTGCTAGGCTTCGAGGCGGCTAGGATATATGCCCCCCTCCCCCCCTTACTTATTCACATTCACCGCCGAACTCGGTGTGTGCTACAGCTTTCACTCGACCGAAGACCCGAGTCTAGACTCCAGACTCCGGACTCCGGAGTGCGGAGTCGAAAGGATCCCACATCCAGAATCTCTTCGACCAGTCGGCGAAACAATCATCCTACTATCCCGACAGCCAGCTTCACCGCATGGTTTCCATCAGGCAAACTTACGCCAGTTTAAGGGACCCGGGTCATCGTGAGATGCAACTATCAGGATAGTCGAACCAGGTTGGGTCACCTTGGTACCAGTTGTGGCGACCATGGTTTGTGATCCAATTGTAGCCATATTCATTAATCGTAATCCGAGTTCGCGGTCGCATGTCGTGAAAATGTGTTTTCATCATCAAGGTAGACTTGTGTCATTTTCAAACAATTTTCGAAGTGTACCGAGTACCAACAACTAGTGTTCCAGGACTTGACCAAAGTCGGATTTCAGTCGTGAATCGGATATGAATCCAACAGATTGACAACAAGTTGAGAAATACGAAACATTTTCAAAGCTTGGCCACAAATGATGCATCTACCTTAATACCGAAGGTCAAATTATGTCGACGTGCCAACAAGGCTAACGGAATCGTGGCGTCGAAAAGAAATCTATCACGGTTCGAACCGGACTTCGTAACACGTATAGTATGTGCCTGTAAAACCACAGACAATGATTGTGTGCAATTTAAACGTTGGTAACAATGACCTCGCGTTAAAAAGACGATTGTTCGAGGGTCAAACGTGGAGGTACACGTCGATCTGTCTTCTCGAGTAAAGCATGATCGGTTTTCCCCTGTCTTGGCAAACACGAATGATGACATTGGAGACACTGGATCTCCGTTCTCTCGACGATGTCACATCGTCAGGTCGCGTTACTTTCTCGAAGAGACTTGTCTAATTTCTTGCAGGACCAACTGCTCTGATCCATCTCTGAAAATCCCCCAACAGCAGACAGTGACTTTAAAACTTTTCGATCTCCGTAATGATCCGATTCGACAGTGTTTCGAACCGATCGAGAGAGAGAGAGAAAATGAAGAAAACGAAGATTTCTACGTACGAAAAACTGTCCAAGAGACGAACCGTGGAACGAGGAATTTGGTAAAATGGTTTTTTCACATTGCTGGTAGATGAGACGAGGTACGCAGATCACTCTTGACGAAGATGAGGCTGACTGGGTGAATGCGTGGTTAAAGAGGTGGCAGGTGTGAGTGTAACGTTTCTATACATGTAATACAGGTACATGCGAGACTTTGATATTTATGAAGATGATGCGTCAACGCCGACACATACGTCAGGCTTAATAAACTGAGTATAAAAAATGTTTACCATTATGCTCACCGACACAGTAGCGTCAAGGTGTTTTTATAACGCACACCTACACGTTTTAACAAAAGAAAATAACAAGCGAGTCGCATGGTAGCTGCAGGCGCAGCTTATAAGCGCGTTTAGTGACGGGGGTAAAAAAGAAAAAATATTTATTGTTACCCGTGGCCACGAAGAATGAAAATAACAAAAATAAAAAATGAAATTAAACAAAAAAAAAGAAATCATTGTCGCGTGACGCACATTTTTAAAACCCGCACATTTCTCACCCTCTTGCGGTATTAGTTTATACTCCAACGCGTTGTGGCGACGCGACCGTTGAAAATTACTACCGGCTCGCATTCCGAGCTGTGCAATGTTAGAATTTGAAATAAAAGCAGGGAAAAGGTATAGACAGAAACGGAAACGGGGTCGTTTTGCGGCATCCTGAACGATGAAGACATTGTTAACAATTTTTTTTACATTATAAATTACTGCAAGGTTTGTACGCAGTAATATTTACCTGACAACTTTTAGCGGGAAATTGACACAAGGATTAATTAACCACTTTAATTGCATCAACGAAACATTTCGCTCACATTATAGGTCAAAGACAATATTATACATGGAAACATGTGTGTAATATTACGTGTAATATGAAATTCATTTCACGATGCGTGTTTATAACAGTTGGTGGATAAATTTTCCCTTCAGGTTCAATTTTAGCCAAATCCTGCACCCACGAGCTTCGCTGGTGATGCGAACTTGCATAGCATTATCGGAAATGCAGAATCTTGCAGAGACGCGATTACGACATAGCTTTTAGATGCGTGATCTGAAGAATGTGTTCTTGAAATAGTAAAACTTTGTCATTTCACTCATTCAGGAAAATCACGTCGGTAGTAAAATCGGCTATACAGAATGATTTGATGACGACTAAATGGTTCGTTCTTTGCTACAATTAAGTGCGCACGCGCTAAAATTCAAGAGAATCTGTTTGCCAGGGCTACCAACCATCATGAAGGTAACCTCAAAAATTTTACGAGACTGAAGTTAAGAACTTTATTGTAATGATTCGTGTTTTGGAAAACATATTATTTCGTAATTTTAGGAATCTCTGAAATGCAGTAAACTATAATAAGTCAAAAGTAACGCGTATTTTCAAAACTTGGTCACTACAAAATTGCGAAATAGTGATTTTTCTCCCCCCAATGTTTCGTTACGCTAACGTCACTAACTTCAGCCTCATAAAATTTTTACAGCTGTCGTTAGCAGTTGAGTTCAACACCGACAGCTGTAAAAATTTTTGAGGTTAAATATATCGCGACGAACTATCGTCTAAGTTTATGACGGTTGGTCGCCCTGAGAAACAATTGCTCTCGGATTGTAGCGCATGCGCACCGAGTCTTAGCAGACTTATCAGACCATTCGTTCGTTAGAAATTCATCCTGTATAAACCGTTGTTCATGGTATTATATGAGGAAATTGTCGACAATCTAGTTTAATCGTCATCGGTAATAACGACAGTAATAATTCTTCTTACTCGCAGTAGTAGCGAGAATCAAACCTTCCAAGAATTCCACCGTCATTTAATTCCGTTTTCCTTAAGTTCCACATGTACGCAGGAAACATGCGCAAATATACGTACATATAAAAAATTTCGATTACACGCGAGAGTCGTAAAACGCGCTTCCTGAGGTTTGCACAACACGAAATCCCCGTCCCATGGAATAAAATAGTCGTTCCGAAATCGAAATCCCTTCACTTGTGTTGGAAGTTGTGTATCTGTGTACACGAACCGTAAGTAGGTACACATGTGTACACACATAAGAAGCTATACGCACTGAATCACCACTAGGGTAGGGGACCCTTTTAAAATTTATTCTCGTTTTCTGGGCAGCGCAGATAAGCTAGGATTTTCTGTTTTCTTATTATATTTTATTTTCCTTGGTTGTTTTCGTTTTTCTTTTTTTTCTTCGATCTTATCCATCCCTACAACTATACACGTTCAATACGGGCAAATATGGATATCATCTATACTTATACACGCGTATCCCTGTCTTGTCGATTTTTTTATTTATTTTTTTTCTTACTTTTACCATTTTTCCCGAAAGCTCGAAGGACGGTGGGGGAATCAAATTTTCTCTATCAATGCGACGGCAGCCCCCTCTCAAGCTTTTTCCCGTTTCTCCCTACCACCCCAAAGTTATGCATATAAATATAAGGTTAGCGACCGTGAGATCGATACGCAACGATACGTTTTTCATTCCGTGTTTTTTTTTTTTTTTTTAATTTATGATTTTTTTTATCGGTACATCTACGATTATCTTTCGTTCTTTACTACCATGTAATTAATCCAGTGAAATTAGGAATTGAAATTATCCAGCTGTCTTGTAATCTTTGAGGTTTCTTTTTTGTTTAATCCATCATCGGATCAGCGAATATTCGGCCAGATTTTATTTTTTTTTTTTCTTTGTCACGTATCTTTCGTTTCTCCCGATAAGTTTACGTTTATCGCATTCGACGCTTCACCTTCCCCCCCCCCTCAGAGCATGGGATCCAGATCGCGAAGGCTGGCGCATACGGGAATGGCATATACCTAAGTCTGCATAACGCTGATTCCGGAGGTGGCAGCAGCCACGGTATGAAAGGGGGATCGAAGGGGGCGGCGGCGGCGGCGGCGGCAAGGGAACGCCGGCAATTCCATATCGGAGGCGAAGATCGCATTGTCACTTCCTCGCTTTTTTGGCGTCGCCACACTAAATCGTACCTCTCGCAACACACAATGGCGACGCGTTTCGCGGTTCCCCTTCTCCTCCTTCTTCTTCTCCTCCTCCTCCTCCTCCTTCATCCTTATTTCTTCCACGTCCTCGTCCTCGCGTCCTGCCGCGGCTTTCCTCTTTCAGAGTTTCACGGCATGAACGCGAGGTGAACATGAGGGTGGAGAGGAGAGGAGAGGATAAAGGGAGAGGAGGTGAGGATAGAATCCTGGGCAAAGTCAGCGATTTCCGGGTCGTCTGTGTAACAGTTTTGCTCCGGTTACAATGTTATACCTGTAACTTTCTCACGTATACGTACCGCAAGCGTTACATGCCGACGAGTGACGTAGCTACATTAAATTCCTCACACCCGATGCAGATACGCCACCAGGGGGTATAAAATAAATTTCATGAATATTAATCGCGATAGAATTTTATCCACCATACGTGCATATCCTATCTGTACGAAAAGTCTTTAATAAAGAAATTAAAAACCGGTAAAAAAAATCGGAAGAAAAGTCGACGTTCAAATCCATTATACTCAATGCGCACGATGAGAAAAGTGTCCTTTTTCTCTTTTTTCTCTCTTTTTTTTTCTAACTCTCCCTTACCGTAGAATGGTAATTGTCTTGAGCTTTCCCGAAACGGCACCAAATCGTTATCAAAACTTTGACGGAACACTTGATACGGATATTAAAATTATTCCTCAAATTGACAATTATTTTACAACAGGGGATGAAGACATGTGATATCAATTTGCAAATCCACGAATTCATATTCTGTTTAATTAACTAATTTTGTGGAATGTTCTGATACCGAGGTGAGAAACACATGGAACAAATGTCAACAACGTTATGGTTAAAGAAAGAAACAAAAGTGTAATAAAAAATATGAAACCAATCTTGACAGATTGAATATTTCGCACCAGTTTTTTCACGCCTCAAGCCTCAGCATGTAAGCATCGCTTTTACCTATATTGTACTTGTTTTTATTCATGCTTGTGTGTTACTTTTTTTTTTTTTTTTGTTTTTGTTACTTTGTTGTTTTTTTGTTTTTTGTTCATTGTTCTCCACAAGCTCCTTCCCCCGTTTTTCCCACCCTCGTGTGCCGTTTCTCTTTCCTCTTTTCATCCCATTCTCCGCTCTTCCTTTAGTTATTTTTTTTGTATATTTTTTTTTTTTTTTTTTGTTATACCACCTCGGTATAATGGAACTCGAGTGATAGATTGGCGCGCGGGGGTGATGTCGGGGCGTTTCACTAGCTGCCTGGTGTATATCCTACAGCGTGAAGAAATGAAGAGAGAAGAAAGGAGGGAGGGAGGGAGGAAGAGGATTGCTCGTTGCAACGCGGCACAACGGCCTCTCCGCAAAAGAGGGTGAGGAAGAGAAGAAGAAGAAGAAGAAGAAGAAGAAGAAGAAGAAGAAGAAGAAGAGGAAGAAGAAGAAGAAGAGGAAGAAGAGGAGGAGGAGGAGGAGGAGGAGGAGGAAGAGCGAGTACCCAGCCAATGCCCTCATCGCGGTCGGCCTGAAAACCGCTAGTCGATATTTCACCGAAGCTGCTTACTTGGTATACATATATACGAGGAAGAAGATAAGAGGGGCTTTCTGTGTGCAGTCTCAAGTGCAGTTCGCCTCCTTTGGTCCCCCCCCCTCTCCCCCTTCCCCGCCACCGCCGCCTTATTTCGTTTACATTTCATGCCTCTGCTAAACGTTTCCAGCTCTCGTCGTTCTCGGACAAGAGAAACCCCAATTTATAACGAAGCTGAAGTTGGTAAAACGCTAACGTGACGAAATAATGTTGGGGGGAAAAGAAAAATTATTATTTTGCAATTTTGTGGTGATTTTTTTTTTTTTTTTGTGGCAGCGAAGTTTACAAGATTCACTACGTTTCAGATGTATATCCTACAATTGCGACGAGATGTCCCCATGATGTCATGATTCACACGCGATTTAGAAAAAAAAAAAGTAATCCAATTTCCGCGTTCCAAATCGTTTGAAGAAAAGATTTCTAGTGTCATGGAATTCGAATTAAACGGGTCTTGGTCGCAATGGGATTGTAGAATCAGGATCCATCAGATCAGATCTCTGATTCTCCGTGTGTGTGATTGACCTCAGGCTGATGGTTCCAAAACAAAAAACCAACCCCCCCCCCCCCCCCCCCCCCAAAAAAAGGAAAAAAAAAACCTGAAGAGCTTTTCAGAATTTAGGATATAAAGTAAATTGACACTGATTTCCTGATCCTAGAGACTAAGAGCATACTTCGCGTTCCTCTTTCTCTTCTTCTTCTTCATCTTTCGATTCTCGATAACGATGATGAAACGCGCATCGCGAAAAGAGCTTATAATATCGATGGATAAAAGCGGGGATCGATTAGATAAACGATTCGTCCCGTTTCCCCCTGTACATTCATAGTTTCCGTAGTGATTTGCATATGGTGATTAGGTTCGATTATCAGGGCGAGGATAAGGTGCCGCGATTTTCGTAGCTTAAAGCTTCCGGGAATCACCGCGGCTGATCCAAAGTTAGGCATTCTCCGCTCGACTCGTTCGCTTCCCTTCCCATCTTCCACCACCCCTTCCTACGTCTCTCGAAATACGTTTCGCAACTGCAAAATTGACCTGGTGGGCATTGAACCGTTGCCGTTTTCGTCGCGAATCACCCTGCAGAGAATATAGAGTTTTTTTGGATGGGGAGCAACCTTTGCCATTGAAAGCACAGTTCACCCGCCCGACCGGCCGAAGCTTCGATCCAATTTTTCACGCCTATCCTTCGGTCCGATATATCTCTTGAAATTAATCGTCCTTCCGCGGAAGGACGACTGCACCGCGTATACGGATGAGTTTCAAAACGTTTCACAATCATTTTTTACAACCCTGTTGACGAGTCGTTACGGATGACGGTTCTTTCTAATTTCGTTGTAATTGCCTGACATTCGCCGAATTACAAGTGTCTCGGGATCATTGTTCTCACCGTAGCAAATGAACGATCGTTATCGGACTCGATCCACGTTTCGATTCGGTAGCGTTCATTCAGGGATCGTTCGATAACAACCAACGAGTCAACTAACGACCGCTGCCAAAATTTCCCACGTCATCTCACTTTTGACGGTATTTCTGTCCTTGCGGCAGTTAGGTGCTCGTTATAATTTTACAACGTTGAAATCGTCGCTGCAGGTTTTCGGGTGACATTTGCTTGATATTCTTCATCCTACCGGCTAGACGACACGCTCGTTTTCATCTAGCTGCGCGAACCAGGGAACTCCGGAAGTTACGTTCTCAGTGACGGAGGGTTAGGAAATGAGCCACATTAAAGGGCGTCGTTTCATTTACCCCCAACGATCCCAGTGGGCAGTCGAATACGCGAGTTATTCAAGTGGTACCGTCCATCTTCCGGCAGTTCGTAAAGGCGTCTTTTCTCTCCTTCCTTTTCCGCTCTCGGTTTTCCCATCCACCAAGAGCTACATATATGTATGAGGATTTTCCCAGCGTTCCCCGCGCTTCTCTTTTTGTTATTCTACTTATTCTTTTCGTTTTTTTTTTTTTTTTTTCTTCTTCTTCTTCTTCGCAACCGTGAAACGGGAAGGAAGATGGACGACGACGACGACGGCGATGACGATAAGAGGGAAGAAAATTTCATCGCAACGGGAAACAATCGAACGTCACTTAGCTACGCCACCGTCTCGCGACCGTTAAAAGTTTAGAAAAAGACTAGGATGAAAATTTTCTCGCGGAACTGGAATTTAATGACAGTTACAGGTACCGTTTCACATTTATTTACATAACATTACACGTATCTACACTGCGGTAAGAATTTAGATTTTAAAAATTCCCGCTGCGGACTTTTGCGGAACAATTTTTCAAGGTTGATTCGGAAATTTTTTGGAAGATAGTGTCTAACTATCGGATAGTTAGACACTGCCACTGAACCGTAGCGAAAATTTAATGCTTGTGCAACGATAAATTGACGTTAAAGCCTTGTTTACCTAAAAAAGTACAGTAAACCGAATAAACTGATTTTGCATTGCAATTGCCAAAAAAGGATCGACAATAGCGCAAAATGGTCACGCGTACCTCGTTTTTCATAATTCCAACAATATTCGAACAGTTTTTTTTTAACGATACCTGTTTTACTGAATTTTTCTAGTTACTGTAACAAATGAAATTTTTCCCAGTGTACGGAAACATTTTTTTTCAGTGTACAAAAGTACGGTGTGAGAAGAAGATGACGAGCAGTGTTGATTAAAGTGTACCTCAGTTTCATCGTGACTCTTATTGTCAAGAGTTTGACAAACAGGTATACAATTTCATTCTACACTTGGTCCGAGATTCCTATATTGATCGGCAACGACTATACGAGATGAAGAAAAATTGAAAGAACGTCATCTTGAAGAACGTTTGATCCTGAAGTAGAAGGATAATGCGGAAAAGCGACAAGGAAGAAGGTATCCCAGGTCGATATCTCCGATTAGATTTCTTTTGTAATATGTTACAGTAGACTAAAAACTAAGCGACATGTATTTTTTTCTTTTTTTTTTTTTTAATCTGCCACTAAAAACTTTAAGGGGGCTTAAACCACTCTCCAAACTAAGGAATGTCTAGGGACGAATTGGCAGTTTCACCCGCAAAAAAAATTATAATTTTTAACCAATCCAACCGGAAAAGTTTTCTCATAACGTGAAATGAAAAATGTAATTTTCTCAATCTATAAAAAAAAAAAACCTTCCTTCCTTGAAATGTCTTACTTCGGAGGTCGGTTTCACCCCTTTCAAGTGTTTAATTGCAGATAAAAAGAAAGAAGAAAAAAAAATAACTACGTGTAGCTTAGTTTCTAGTCTATCAAAACATGTTACAGAAGAAATCAAATCGCAGATATCGACCTGGGATACCTTCCCTGTAAGACAACCGGCCGAAATTGTTTCCGAACTGCGAGTGAACAAGTAAGTAAGTATAAACTGGTCGGGTTGAATGTATAAGTTTAACCTACTTCTAGGAAGATGTATAATAAGTACGAAGAGGAGAAGGGTCGGTAAACTATCTCAAAGTGTCGTTAAGAAGTCATTCGTTATTCGAAGGTTCCGCACGGGGTGGTCGGTCCTACAGAAGGTGATATAACAACTAGCTATGTCGAGAGAGAGAGGGAGAGAGAGAGAGAGAGAGAGAGAGAGAAAGAGAAAAAGGATAGGGTGTGCAGGGTGTACCTTCGACATCCTTCGTCACGACGTCGTCCGAAGTAGATAAGCGTTAAAAATCCCTCCCATCCTCCTCATCCCCCCCCTCCTCTCTTTGCTCCCAGCCCCCACCGCCCTTCACCCCAAAGTCAGGCGGAGGCACCCCCAATTATTTCCACGTCAATTGTCAAGAGAATCGTGTCGCCTCGGCTCGGTTGGCCCGTGCAGATCTCAACTCGACTCTCGACGTCGAGTCAAGTCGAGTCAAGTCAGCAAGTTCTCAAGCTCTCCCTTCTCTCCCTTCCCCGCCCCTCTAACTCCCACCACCCCCACGTTGCCAGCCGCGACGTTCTATACCTCTCCTTTGTCTTTTCTTACCCTGACAACAAAACGCGCGGACTGGAAGGAAGCAAGGAAGGAAGGGCGGGAGGGAGGGAGGAACGGAGGGAGGGTGGATGAAATTCGGGTGATGGAACTCAAATTGCCCTCATTCTTACCCCCTCCCCCAGCGTTGCCAGCGTTGCTCGAATCTCTTAGCTCATTTCCTACCCTTACCCTCATTCACCCCCCCCCCCCCTCCCACGCCTCTTACCCCATAACGGTGATAAATTTTTTAAAAAACAAGTTGTAGCGAGAAGAAAAGAAATTCAAAATTTTATGAAAAAACAATTACAGTGTGATAAGTTTAGACTTGAACGAAAAACTATAGCTTTGGATGCAAAAATTAAAACAGGGTTTTTTCAGCTATACACTGAGAGATATTTTTAGTTCCGTTTACCGCTCGGTTCTTTGACTATTTTCATTTTTTACCACAATCGAAAAATATAGTTTCAGGTATAAAATGAAAATTAGTTTTCTAGCTGTTACCGGAAAGTCTAGTATCCGTTACTATTCTTTCTCATTGCGATCACTGTTGCTATATTTTTTTGCAACTGTTGCGACAATTTGATGCTCGTGAAACCGAAAATTCATATCAAAGTCTTGTTTAGTTGTATAAAAACAAATTTGTTTCAAACTCGATTATTTTCATTCCAATGTATATATTTCGTCCGTTACTGTAGCGTATAAACTTACGTATACGACGATTGTGACGATGATAATAATAGCGTGGTAATCCGACATGCGTTATAAAAATAAATAATAATGATAGTAATAATAACAACAACAAAACCCTGGATACAGAATGGAGGCATAGGTGTCTCTAATTATTAGTTCGTGCAAAGGTGTGGCGCCAGATCGAATCAAGAGTTCGCATGTGAAAACTCCATAAGCAGTTTGTTCCCGTGGCTTTACTATTTTCTATGTTTATTTTTATTACTAGTTTCACAATTTTTGTTCGAATTTCAATTTTTTCTCTTTTTTTTATTCGGCTCTTGCTATTTTTTTTTTTTTTTACTCTTCTCCGCGGTAAACCTGACGAATGATAAAATTGCATGTATAATACAACTGCACGCGGTTGTTAATAGTACAATTTTTTAAATGTCAATCCAACAAAGTGAAACGAAAAAAAAATAAAAGTCAGGATAACGATGATAGCAATAATTTCACCTCGCATGAGAGAAGATAGGCAGATAATTTTCATCGTGTGATAGAAGCTGCGGTTATTTGATAAATATTACAGGTACGTAGGTTTGCTTGATAATGATAAACTACAAATATAAATTGAAGAAATTCAAATAACGTATCTATAGGTGTACGTATTTCGATTTTTCGCAAATCGAGAAAAGAAAGAGAGAGAGAGAAAACAACAAACGCGGACAATGGATAAATTGTAGTATTGATCAACGGTCGTTAGTTTAACACGAATCGAAAGTTTGGAAAGGGTACGCGCTTTTTCAAGCTCTTGTATTGACGTCGATTAGTAAAATTATTTGATAATTATTAAAGATAAAAAAAAAAAAAAAAAGCGGGAGGGGAGAAGAGACAAGACAAAGGAAAGACGAACGAACGAAGTTTCCTTTTGGTAATACAATACTGTTAAATTGACAAAGTTGTGTCAGGTTATGATAGGCTGTCTGAGAATGCCATCTCGTCTCAACTCTTCTCCGCTCTGGCGTAACTCAATGTGTATGTATATACAGATATACACTTGTACATTCACTCTAAAGAGGAGGAGGAGGAGGAGGAGAAGAAGAAGAAGAAGAAGACCCGGTAAGGGGGAGGGATAAAGTTAACGTCGTCGTCGAAACTTGTAAATTAGCGGAAATTGAGGCTCGCCCGAGAACCTTTCGAAACGAATATCACTTTGTTCGACAACAACGGGACACAACAACGACGAATTTTACGAGGTGGGATGAGAGATAATGAGAGACAGAGAGAGAGAGAGAGAAAAGAGGGAGAGTGAATTGTTCGTTATCAGCTGTAAGATGTATATATACACCGGTTGTCTCCCCACGCAGTTCGAGCGGACCAAGAAGCGAAAAGGAAAGAAGAATAAGAGTAAAGAAGAAAACAACAAAAATGCAAAAAAAAAAAAACATGCGTTTTATAAAGCGAGATGACAATCTTACTGTCGTGATGGTTTGCATCGTGTCGAAATTCATAATTTTTTTTCTCCGTTTGTACACACAATATAAAAAAAAAAATAGAGAAACTTCGAATGAAAAATCAACAACGAAAGTATTTATTGTACGGTTAGCGTTCTAAAATCTCTATTTTCAAATATGTATTCCGACATATGTTTCCGGCCACCCGGTACGTGCGGAGGATATGAGGGAAAACACCCGTCTCATACTAGTTGGAAATCCAAATTCTATATTTAGGAATATTTACATGTTAGGGAGGTTCTCGTTTTACCTTGGTGAGAGCATAAGCAGGAGAGAGAGAGAGAGAGAGAGACAGAAATAGAGGCAGAGTCCGGAGGGAAACCGTACCACCATGCTATCTGCATACATACATGGGTAATGGTATAAGGCGTGTAAGGGTACACACCCCTGTATAATGTGTCTTTGGACCGATGCATAATGCATAGTTTGCACCCTTTTTTGGTTTACCTTCCGTCTACTTTCGTTTTTTCGTCTTCTTTATCGCTTTTTTTTTTTTGCCACTTCTTCACACTTTTTTCGTCTATTTCGATAATATAACGACGATGCGATGGACGCCAGACTCCCCGCATCCTGTCTCTCGGACCACTAACGACGATACGATACTGAAATTTTTCTCTTCTCCGGAGGGTAAAGAAAATGGAAAAATAACCACCCTCAGATATTGTACAGAAGGGAGGAATTTTTTCCGAATGTTGCAGAATAGTTGCGTATAAGATATCAAAGAATACGAATCCGAAGGTTGTAACTAAAAAAAAAAAATTAAAAAAGATTGTATTACGTAAGCATATGCGAGGATAATCTAAGAAATAAAAAAAAAAAGAGTAAGTAACATCGAAGGAATGAAATAAAATCTCCCGGCAGATAACGAAGGCAAATGAAGATTATGCATGTACCTAACGTTGATACAAATATATACAGTATATACATGCAGCTTACGTGCATGCATTCGAACCACACTTGTTCAGTCGTATAAGTAGACGGTAAAAGAGATTGTAAAAAGTGTCACGCATCCAGTCGAGGATTATCTCAGCTAATTAATTATACCTATTGCAATTACCGGTCTTCTTACCTACAAGCAAAAGCGAAGTGGTTCTACCGACCGTCCGCCTTAGCCTGTATAAGCAGAGTCTAGTCTCTAGACTGTCTATCCAGATGCAGAAAGCTGCAGCCACCAGCAGTCTGGTTAGTCGCTGCGATACGTACAATAGGAGCAAAAGTGCGAGTCGGGTTCTTTTTTTGTCTTTTTTTTTTTTAGTGTGTTTATTCTTTTGCAAGATAACAGTAGCAAGACCAACCAGGATCGGCTGCTGCACCGGCAGCTATAATGCTGCCCAACTGCTGCTACAGCAGCAGCAGAAGCCAAGGAATGGAGCTTATCTCTTTCTAATTAATCGAAACCCTCTGAACCTCTGTGCGCAGTTTCTTCTTCTTCTTCTTCTTCTTCTTCTCGTCCTTCCCTCTCTCGAGTACCAGAACTTGACAATTAACGTGGGTATACTTGATTAAAAAATCGCGTGCGCGTTCATCGTTCGATGGTTCCAAACTCTAGTCGTTTATACAGCTGCAACTACCAATGAGACCAAGAAAATTCATCAACGATCCGCATTGAAGAATGATCATGCCGTAAGTATGCGTTCGAAGTTTGATCGTAAGTTAGGTCTCATCAACGGATATACACTGCACTTGGAACGGGTAATTACCAAGCTCCGTGTGACTCTTCAAGACCTGATCATCGGAGCTTTCGACCTTTCCGTTAAGTTTTATGGATGGAAATTGCACACCATGATCACTGTGCCAAGTTCTCTGGTAGTATAAACATGTTAGAATCGAGCCCTGTAAGATCGGGAGCCGTTTTTCTTATACCGCATATAAACCAAGTCGTATAACGTTAGGGTCCCATTTTCCTTGGAATTAGATTACGGCCTTCTATTGATCAGCACTGAGCCAGGGATGGTGAGGGGAGGAGAAGGATGAAGAGAGAGAGAAAGAGAGAGAGGGAGGACATCGAGGTACACAAGGTAAATGCGGTGAAACTGGTATCAGTGATCGGTGCAGTACTGACAACAGCAGTTAACGTTTCAAAGCCCGACTATATACAAGGCGAGGTGAGGCGAGGCTTCTCCTCTCCTCGCCTCTCCTCTCCTCTCCTCTCGCCTCGGTCCTGTTTCAGACTCCAGGGAACGGTGGGTAGGTGCAGGGATTCCGACGGGCTGCACTTGGTTGCCCAATGAACGCGTATAGATACAATCGACAAATGGATTGACCGACCGTGCTGCGCCGATCCGGCGCGTTATCTAAATTCTAGAAAGCAGAATGTATCTATTTAACTCAGCGGCGAAGAAATGGAGGATGAGGAGGATGAGCACGATGCGGAGGAGGAGGAGAGGAGGAGGAGACATGGGTAAGTGACCCACGAGCATGAGCAAAGTGCTTTTTATCCGATCATTTATTATACCTACCTACCTGCCTACTACCAGCCTTCTTCTTTTCAACACACCCAGGCACAGGTATATAATGTACATTATATGTATACATACTCCAAGTTCCAAGATCTCGCGTGATGGCGCAACAGCGGGCGGCTTAAAGTGTATTTCGACATCATACGTGCACACAATCCAGTTTCACTCCTCATTTTCCACGCTATTCTTTTGGGTCACTCACTGTGCCCAGAAAGGGTTGAAGTCAATTCATACGCATTTGAAAAGGGGACGGTTTTCGGGAAGGGGTTGTTTACGCAAGGTTAATGCCTTCTTTTTTCAATCGCTCTCTATCTCTCTGTGACGTCTCATAGTCTCGAGTAACAGCTGCAATTTAATAACGTTTTCAAGTGTGGCGAGGAGATACAACGGCAACGATCTTTAAGAGGCATTCGAAGTAAAAACTGTTGTCGTTGGCAGAAGTATTTAAGTTGAAAAGTTTTGGAAAGGGGGAAAAAGAACTTGAAGAGAGCACCAGGAATACAATTAGTCCAAACACTTTTCATGCCAGAAGACATCCAACGAGTGATAGACACTTGACTTTGAAGACAAAGGAAGCCAAGTGGTTTGAAAATCGATTTCATCCTTGTTCATTACTTCTCTCCTTGTTCTCTATATTTTCATGAACCTTTACCAGCCATGAAACACAATAATTATTTTTTTTATACATTCTCCGCTTTTACTGTCCCAGAGTGTATTCGTCCTACTGCAACAGAGATTGACTTCAAATGCCCAGAGACTCCGCCAGAGTTAATTACACTCAAAAAATGAGACATGTGGATTATGTTGAAAGAGGAACTTTGTTCGAGAGCTACCGGTCCATTAAAAGTTGTAATCCAGCTGTACAAACTCTCCACAAGTTCCTTACTGTAGGTTGGCCGTTTTCCATGCTCATGGTACTCGGAAGGAGACCGAAAGTGGGTGGCTGGTGTAGACGGTAGTTGAATATATGGCGAAAAATGCTTCGTCCAGTTGGAAACGGGTTTGATCATTGATACCGGGGAGTCGTGTGGAGTTGCATCGAAGGATGCGAAGAAGGCAACGGCAGCAGCACCAACAGCAGCACCAGCAGCAAGGAAGGAGTAACGGAGGGTTGGAAGAGACGGTGACAGGTGAAATATATCTCCTCGAGTGCATAAGCGATAACCAAACGATCCACTCAGCCCGCAACGAATGAACGTAACGGATGTCTGGTATTTTAAATTTTCGTTAGACGCATCCTCTCCTCGCCTTATCTCGGAGAGCCATTAGAGGATAGGACACGGTGGGCATTCCTCGAAACTCTGGGAGCCCCTCTAATCATCCGGTTGGACGAGTTCCATCTTGGGTTGTCCGTCGTTCGTGCGACTTTCTTCGCACGCGGACATAGAAGGCCACTCCACCGTTTTTGAATTGCCTTATTCGAGGAGCGGTTTGAGACGGAAACTCGAAAGAGGGTCATCAGTGCTCTCCATACCGAGAGAGGAACCAGTAGTCCTAATGGATTCCAAGATTCCCCAAATTCTCTGACGAATAGATGACTGCGGAAGAGCATTAATGAAATTACAATTTGCACCAGGCACTTGTTGTTTAAGAGAATGACGAGCATCGGATAAGAGCCCTGTTGTTCGGTTTGAGTCAAGGGAATATCGCTTTACGGTTTAGGGGGAACGGGACTTCTTCTTCTTCTTCTTCTTCTTCGTCTTCTTTCATGCCGCCGTATTTCCCTTTATCGTTTCCGTTTCATTTTACGAGCTGCTGGTTGCCACTACTGCAGCACCAGCTCAGCCAAAGAAGGAAGGAAGGAACTTTTGCTATTCTGGGCTGCCATCCAATCCCTCTTCCTCGAAAACGACCACAAAAGCAGAAACCGCAGTCCAACGATTTCGCTCGTGTGCAAAAGAACAAGGTATTTAGGATTTCAATAGATACGGTACTAAAAGAACTTGCAACTTCTAAAAGATCGAATATGCGTAATTCTTCCCATCACACAATGAACATGTTAAAGCCCTTTGATCGAACGATTCCTTCTACCTCTAGAATGACAGAGAAAAGCCGTTTCCGATGGCATCAATATTTCGACGACAAGAGTAATTGATCATGCTGAAGTCACTTCTGGCATGTCAACGATGAGGTGAACCCTTCCAGTCATACATTTTTCAACTCAATATTTTAGCATGAATTTTGTTACTCGGGGGTTTTTGGGCTCGTTGATCACGAATCTGACGTCAGACTTTGATGATTTCTAAATCCAAAATGGCGGATGTAAAATAGGAAGAAAAAAAAAAAAAACTATTAAAATTCGACGATTCTGGCCGAGACTTGTTACTCAGAGGTTTTTGAGGTTATACGAAGTAACAAAGATCATTTCAAGTTGTGAATAAACTGTGATAAGGCTAGGATATGGTAATTTTTTAGGCTTTTTCTCGCTTCGCTAAATTTTCTGTGAGATCCATCTATTCATGAATTAAGCTAACCAGAGCGAGCAGAGACGTATGTATGGTCGAAAAACGAAAATGATATTCGATAAACTCTCAGTCTGTTCTCCTTTTCTCTCTCTTTCTCTTTTTTTTTTCCACAGCCGAAGAAAGAACGACGATCTCTTTAAGAGTGTGGGGGGCAGCAGCCCAGCTCACCTCAGCCTCACAGTCAGCCAGCCGGCGCCCTTGTCACCTATACATTGATAAAAGCTCATTTTTCTGCCATTTATATTCAGTCCCCGCAAACCTCCCACAAAAGATTATGAAATCATCTTTTCTCGCTTTAGAGAAATTCATCCACCTGCTCCCGTCTCTCCCCCCTTCCTCCCTTCCACCCTTCCTTTCTTTCCGCATCTCGCGTGTCGCGGTCGGCAGAAATATAATCCCCGTGAATTCGGTGTCGTCGTTTTTGAATTTTCGCAATTCGACGACTTTGTGTTTCCCTTATTTTCCGTTCAAATATCAATCCGAACTTTTCAGCGTAGGAACAACAACTCCTGCAGTTTTCCCATCCCCAACGTCCGTCTACATTTTTGCCTTTAATCCCTACTTTCCGCGAACGAAATGAGACTTTTTTTTTTTTTATCCTCCCCCCTCCAAACTCTGCAGCAGAAACGGTAGGACCTGAATAATCGCGTCAAAGGTCGCACTCTCGGAACGCCTGGGGAAAAGTTTATTCGAATCACAATGCATAACCAGGAGTTCCCTCGCTTCCTGCCTGGGCGAGAGGTGTCGCCCTATGCTTAAAACGGTGGCTGTACCCGGCAAAATCTCAACCCGCTTTGCCAGCCAGCCCCAGCGACTGCCTGCTACCAACTTTACGTTCTACCGAAATGATGACGGAATTGTGCTAATGCCTTCTGGAACACACCTCGAATGTTCAAAGTTTATACTTTATCGCCCATTTCAAGGGAAATTTACTCCGACTTCAAAGTTTTATGTACCCCGCCAACCTACCCGGTATCCGTTATATGCATAGCTAGCCGTTTCCTATGTCGATGTCTGCATGTATGTACACTTGGGGACAATGAATCTTAGACGACTAATTTTTTACACCAGACAGTTATGTTGGCAACACAGAGAAACCTGCAGTGCTATAGCGGGCCGAGCGCGAAACGAACTCAATCTCAATAAACATAACATAACCCATGACCGCCGATTCTAACCTTAAAATACGCGTCAATCCAACAAGTCATTATCCCCGCGGTATTCTAAGGTTAGATTCTACGGTCATGGGTTATGTCATGTTTATTGAGATTGAATTTATTTCGCGTTAGGCCGATTATGGCGCTGCAGGTTTCTCCGTGTTGCCAACATAACTGTCTAGTGTAAAAAATTAGCCGTCTCAAATTCATTGTCCCCAAGTGTACATAGTCCAAGCCATGCACTACACGCATAGACAATCTTTGGCCGAAGTAAATCAAAAACCAAAACAAAAAGGTACTGAAGGACTTGGTATTGACTTTGGAAAAGAAAAGAATGAAAAAAAAAAATAAAATAAAAAATTCCTCATCTTTCGGCATACGTGTCACACCGTGTGTACGTTTGTCAATGTATACTCATCGACAAGTTTCCTCCGAGCCGGTGATTTTATGTTTGGTATCCTCAAAGTCAGGGCTTACCTGAAACAAAGAAAAGTAAAACAAACAATTAGACAAAGGAGAACAAAGAGGGGGTGGTAGAAGGGAGGGGGGAGGCAGTTTAAACCGTACCGAAATTTTCAGCTGTGGGAACCTATGGTGACTTTCTCATGGTGCACGTATATATGTGCATACATATATGCACCAAAGGGTATACAGGGTAAACATATCTATGACGTTATAGTATATACGGATAAATATTTATCCAGATGATAGTTTTCGTCGTCCTTATCTGTATTCGTTTCTACGAAACGCTGCGGTACCGAATGATTATTATTGTTCCTTTTACCGCGTTTCATTTTTATTTTCTTCAAGTTTTTAGGTATACGCATATCCACGCCCTTCAAAAACTTCCCAAGGAGATATGCCTCCCTTCGTATTTCGCTTCTCCTTGGCGTTTGATCAAAGTTTTTTACTCAGTAAGAAAACGCTCATTTTATCTTCAGATACATACATTAATATTATCGGTGAAATTTTAATTACTTAATTAAGTTTTCAACTGGCTTATATAATGTGTGTGTGTGTGTATGTCTATATATATGTATATATATATCGTACTATGTATCTTCAGAATCGTTAAGCTTGATACACATCTTCCACGGACGGAATTCGCTCCGTAAAGGGAAACCATTTCTTTGTTTTTTCTTTATCAACACAGGGTAAAACATTTTAAACAACGTTCACTACGAGATTTCCACCCCTACTCCAGCCCTCTCTTTTTCTCTTTTATTCTACTGATTGTCGTTTCTCGTTTATGAGAATTTCGTATTTCACGCTTTATACTTTTCACCTGGTCTACGTCACCGCAGAATGCTCGAAAAATAATGCAATATGGAACTGAGAACAAAACCCCTGCACTGCAAGGTTTTCTAATTTGTTAATTAATCAATTTATATCAAATTCATCAGTTGCACGCGTTAGATTCCGACAACGAAACTCAATTTCTGACAATTATTATACGTACAGGTGTATCTCGGATAAGAATTTTTCAACGATTATTTTTTTCTACTCTTCTGTCCCCCCCCCCCCCCCCCCCCCCCCGCCCCACCCTTCGTTCATTAACCATCTCTAAATCATGAGCCAAACATGAGGTTGTCGCGCCGAGTTGTTGTTACTATTTTTTATTATTATTATTATTACTCTTTTTCGTTTTCTCGTTCATTTCCCTCCGCGGTATTCTTGTTCTTCCGTTTCCTCGATCATTTTTTCTTTCTTTTTTCTTTTTCTTCGTCGCGGTAACAGCGAGAAGACACGCAACGCGAAAACAGGGTCACGATATATATTAAATGGAAGCATTTTCCGCCGGAATGAAAAAATGGCGGGAAATGGTCGAGGGGGGTAGGAAGAGGGATGATAAATCGTCGTATTTTCAGTTTATTCTATTCACATCATTTATTGTACCACTCGTCCCTCCGTACGCAACGTATTTATATTTTTCCATATAATCTCCTGATCACTGTTCGCACAAAGTCTCAAACCATCGTCTAATTACCTACATTCGAAACAATACGAACACCGAGTGTTTTGCAAAAATGACGGAACCAGTGATTTTGATTGAAATTAAATTTTCCTCTTACGTTTCGTCGGAAAGAAAATCTGTGAACGTTTCAGTGAGGCATACATTATTGTTATTATTATTATTGTTGTTGTTGTTGTTGGTGTTGTTGTTGTTGAAATTACATTGTTATACCAATCTAGGTTACATTTATGCCTTAAGTTGAACAAGATAATATTATCCTCTGGTTTAAGAAGGCGGAGGTCTTTGCGTCTTTTAATATTAAAATATTGATAAAAGAACGACGTTCCGTGCACGGACAAGATGAAAAGGAATTGATGAAAAACACATCTCGACTCGTAAATTTATTACATACACCAAGGCATTTCTGAGTTTCATAGATGCGGATACGTACTGCGCACCGTATCTCCCTCGTCTTTCACCCCCTCATTTATCGTTTTGGATTTTCTCCACCAGCGAAACGCGTGCCGCCGTTGATTTATCAAACGTGACATGGAAGCGCGTCGCATTCGATATACACGCGGCGTGTGTTCCTTCTCTCGAAAACGTGTCACGGTAGACGTGTAAAAATCGACATCCGGAATGGAGAAGAAAGAAAGAAGAAAAAAGAAAGAGAGAGAAAAAGATTGGTGAATTTGTAACTCGATTTTTTTTTTTTTTTTTACGGATATGTACAGCCGAGTGAGTGAATCGTATGCGACTGAAAATCCGAGTGGTAAGATCTCATCTTGGCTTCGAAACGAGATGAAACATCGACGTGTCGAATCCACATTAAAGAAACAGGTACGTTAAACAGTTCGTCCCATTTCAAAAATATATGCTGAAGCGTATACCGCAAAACGAAGCATTAAATTGTAAAATGTTTTGGACAAAATTTGCTGTGTATAAAGGACGATATCAGATGAGAGTCCCAGTCTTTGGGACCGGGGTCTCTGCCGGGCCCATTGAGGCCCGAATTTTGTTTTTGAAATAGAACCTCATATTTTTTTATTGCATTTTCTTTTTTGTCATTGAAAAATAAATAAGTATTATACATGTCATTTTTTTGGTTTTCGTCTTCGAACAGGTCCAAAATGTTATTCAAACTTTTCTCGTCACAAATAGTGGCGATGCGTCAATCTTTGCGAATAGTTAAAAAATGAGAACGATTTCTAGAATTCTTCGACATTGAAAACTGTTCAGGCGTTTGTTTGCATTATTTTCCAAGCATTGCTTAAAATACAATACCTACTTATAATATGCTACGAATAGCAACGCTTAAAAAACAATGCAAACGAGCGCCTCAACACTTTTCAATGTTAAAAAATTCTGTTCATCTTAGAAATTGTTCTAGTTGTTTTCAACTATTCGCAGAGATTGACGTATCGCCACGAGAAGACTTCATATAACATTTTGGGCCTGTTCGAATACGAATACCAAAAAAAACTACCAGTAATAAAACTTACTCACATTGTATTCAGAAACAAAAAAATGGAATGAAAAATATGAGGTTCTATTTGAAAAAAAAACCAAAGTTGTGCCTCGATGTGCCCATCAGATACCCCGGGACCAAAAACTGGGGTGTATACTCATCTGACATCCCCTTCCATAACTTTTGTTCAAAACATTTTTCTATCCAATGTTTAGTTCTCGACACATTTGAGTATATTCTTTCAAATTGGACATCCTGTACCCTTATACCAGAATGCACAAGTTTTGTAAATGTCCCCGCAATCGCTGCTGCTCGGCCAATTATCACGTATAGTCAATATCCCCCCCCCCCCCCCCCCCCCCCCCTTCGCCTTCGGTATCCGGTGGTATAAGTCGATCATCCACGGGCTGACGTGTTCTCATTAAAATGATACCGGTAACGTTTTTGATGAATTGAGGCGACCACGGGTCGACCGTTTCTCAAGGGTGACTTTCTAACGGTATCTCATCTCGGGTCTAATCCCCTGGACGTCCGCGTCATTCGAGAAACGGTTGCAGAGAGAGGGCAACAGAGAGAGAGAGAGAGAGAGAGAGAGAGAGAGAGAGGAAGAGAGGAAGAGAGGAAGAGAGCTTTCAGCTTTCGATCGTTAGCGTCAAGTCGTAGCGGCGCACCGTCGCGGTGGCCGAGTTTAACCGTGTACCAAGGCACACCACCCTGCATACCATACCTACTCCCAAAGCTCTCCGACCGTCATCCAGAGCTCAGATTTAAATCCCATTAGCAATTCCATTTGGGACAAGAGAGTGATATGCCCCGAGAACAGTACAGGGGACAGTCGGCCAACCGGATGTTATACATACACAATGTATATGTATGCACTGTGGTACGAGATTGAGCTTTCGGGAGCTTTCGGACATTGCGTTTTTCGTTTTCGGTTAACTCCGGTAGAAAAAAAAAAAGTTCAGAGGTGGGTATCCTTTTTTCCCGAAAGGGTTCAAAGCCGAGGAGAGGAGATCTCTTTTCGATACAAGAATTATACGATATGGATCGAGTATTGGATAAGGGCATAGTTTACAAAATTCTACTGTTATATCCTCCGTCCGGATTTCCCGCGGGACAAAGTTTTTTTCTTCTTCGTCTTCTTCTTATTCTACTTCTTGTCTTCTTTTAAACCGTAAGAACGAGTAGGTATGTAATACGGGTATTTGTACGGCACGGAAACAAATGAAGCATGAAATGTCGAAGCCTTGTAAGATATTTGAAGATGTGTATCTTGTGCGCGACGTATTCCCTCGTCCATTATTTCAGCTCAATTTTGAAGCTTTTCTATTCACAAGATGATCGACATTATTCTGTTCTTCGCAAATATTAATACAGTTCCTCCCTTTATCAAAAAATCTGATTCGTAGAATATTTCAATAGATAACTTTGATTTTTGAGAAAGAATTTGACGTCCAAAGTTTACCAACTGTTATTAAAAAAAAAAAATTCAGAAGTTTTATTTTTATTTCTTTGCAATTAAAAATAAGTAGATCCGCACACTCGAATCTTCGCGTAACGACGTAGAGGAAACGTAAAATACTTGAGAGGCAATTAAAGAGGAATAAATAATCGAGGGCACATATTGAGCTTGAGTTAAATTATCGATAAAAGCAGCTTGTCCGGCGTCGAAATTAAACAGAATATAATTGAAGCAAATTGTATACGAGAGGAAATCTCGTGTGTTTCCCTGTAAAGGCGATCGTGATACGTGATTATACTTGGTCGTTAATTCCAACTAATTAATCGGATATACTCAATCGGAACGTGCGTTGAATACCCGTCTCCGTTTCATCCTTCGTATATCTCAATTTCGTTTCGTTTCTTTTTTATTTCATTTTTGTTTTTTCTTTTTTTTTTCCACTTCATTATTTTCTGTCAGCCATGGTAAACGTGTAGATTCTCGGAAAACATCAAACGATAAGCGCGAAGGGAACTCTGCAGGATACCCTGTACGCTTGTACTCAAAGAATCGGATCATACGCGCCTATTAGGGCTCGAAAATGATTGAAATTTCGTGAGATGCGAGCGTCAAAGGGCTCCCGCCGCCTGCGCTTGGGGGTACAAAGTTGTTCCTATACGAAACCAGCCTCCGCTACTCTTGGACAACCCACGCGTGTAGGAAGTTACCCACGCAGAGGAGGAAAGAGAGAGAGGGGGAGATAGAGAGGTGCGGAGGCGGGGAAACGAGAGGGAAAATAACCGGAGAAAGCGAAAGAAGGAAAAGGTGTGTGCGCGCGCTCGTTCGATCGATCAACGCGTTCCTCCGTCACTGTCAAATCTCGAAGTTGATGACGAAGCGTAAGAAAACCCGTGGGATTTTGCCGAATTTATCCTCACGCTCCGAGCACGGATGCCAGTTAACCGGCCAATTTCAGGCTAATGGGGTGTTTGGACCACGCCTAACGCACGCTGTTTTTTTGACCAAAACAAGTTTTCTACTGACTCCCGCGGTGAGGTGAAAGAAAAGGGAAGAAAAGAAAAAAAAAAAAAATCGAATCAATATTGCACAACGACCGGTAGACTGCTTTTCAAGATACCGTGTCGACGTCTCCTACTTCCGGTTCATGTGACATATCGATACGAAACTCCGTGAAAGGATTGATTTGACTGGTAGAAGAATTATTGCGAAATTTCAAAGCGATCGGTTTAACGGTACCTGAGATATCTCGATTCCAAAAAACGATCTTCGTTTTTTACCGGTTTTTTATCACGTGAAAATTTCGTATCCAACATTTCACCATTCGAGTAGGTACTCAAAATACTAGGAATACCTTATCTGAATATTCCTAGACGAACGACGTGAACCTAATCTCGGTGTAAGATGAGCTCCGACGATAATTTCACGGAGTTCTGGCTTCCTTAAGCAGCCGTAAACTAGTGGAAACATATCGACAATAACGTATTGACATCACCTCGAAAGATAGTGGTTTTACATGGTATTACTGAGTCGTGTGGAAAAATCTGATTCCGGTATATGGCAATTGGGTAATCAGAGAAGGCTAGAAGTGGGGAGTTTAAATAGTCTCGAAGGCAGAGACTTGAACCGCGGTATCTCGCTCAAGAGGTTGGAACGACAATTGCAAATAGGTTGGGTAGGCAGTTTAAATTCAACGGTAACTAAACAGAGTTAACAATCAGGGTAGTCTGACTCACCCTCGTCGGATCGTTGGAAGTAGGTGGGTACCTAAATATACCGTGGATCGTCGTCGTGTTGCCGGGTTTTGCGGAAGGGGGAGGCGGGCAGGGAGGAGGATAACGTGATTATAAACCTAGCTTTACGGTTTCGCGTCGGCACCAGGTCACCCCGGGATTCTATCCAAAGCTGCGAGGGTAAACTAGAACCGCGGAAGAGAGAGAACGAGCGAATCCCCAGCATCTCATGGACGAGAAAGACGACCGGGTCTTGGAGGAGGTCCCGTGGGAGAGAACGAAGGCGAGAGGATGCGACGCGGCTCGCGGTGCCGTCAAACAAGCAGTACGGAGATCGTAAACAGGGACAGTTACACCGAGAGGAACACATTTTTGCTTCCACTTTTTATAAGACTTCTTACTTCACGCGATGCCCGGGCATTGCAAACTCCTGGATACAATCTTCTTTCCCGTTCTTTCTCTCTCTCTCTTCTAGATGCCGATGATGAACCTGAAGCTGGCAACCAAACGTGACAAACTTATTGGAAATGGAAAAACGAAGTTCAGTTTTACCCTCATAATTCTATAAATGTATTGGGGGTTCAAGGTATGTTACAAAATCTTCGTTTTCGGACTTCACTAACTTACTCGAACGGACGTTAAAACGTTTGGCTGCTAATTCTGGATGTTTGTTTCAACCTCGTCTATGTACTGTTCGATTGGTGAGACAATCATCGGGACGCGAGATTGAGAACCGAAACGGTTATCGTAGCTCATCGGATTCCTCACGATCGGGCTATCGCAAGAGGCAGATTGACCCCTGTGTGTCAGGTTGAGTAAGATAAGTATAAGAAGTAACAAAGGGCAGGAAAGACTAGAAAGATACAAGCACATACACACACGCACGGACAGAGAGATCACGGTTGCCCCGACAAAACTGTTAGGTGATAAACGCGAGTCGTTTCGCGGGTTAGGATCACTTTAGATTTCCCCGGCGAAGCCAAAAATTGAATGACATCTATCTTTCGACGCCGTTTGTCCCCCTCCTCCTCCTCCTCCTCCACCTCCTGATTCTCATCCTCAGCCACCACCGGAGAGTTCTTCCATTAACCGTTGTTCTGGGTTCCGGGTTCTTTGTCTCCAGGAATCTCTCTCCAGCTCCTCCCGCAGAAGCGTGAAAGCTTTCGTCGTAAAGGTAAGGCAAAAGGCTTAGCTTCGCAATTTATTGATTTAGGGTATGGCCCACCACCGCCAACGCCAACGCCAACCCCGCGCCAGCCAGTGTCTGCACGGGCTTTCGGGGTGTGGGGCTGTGGGGGGATGGCAACGAAGGCCAGGGCGTCGCTCTTACGCGATGAAAAACTCCGCTGGCGGGATTTCGACCCGCAAAGAGATGAACTCTCGCCTCGTCTCTGCCCGGAATTCCTCCTTCCATATATCTAAAGGTTGTGTCCGGAGGCCCGCTTTGATATTCCGGGGAAAAAAACGAAAAAAAAAAAAAAAAATCTATACTCAAAGAGCTTTTTTTCCCGATGAGAATAAAATGTGACAGAGGTTAGAAAAAAAAAAAGAAAAAAAAATTTGTTCATCCCTCAAAAAATTCCGTACTTCTCTCGTATTCCTCGAGCTTTTTGAAAGGCTGACGTGTGTAATACCTGAACGAATATTTTACTTCTTTGAAAGAGATTTTCACGAAATCGTTTTCAGATTCTTTAACGGCTTGTATACGATAATGAAAAATAAATAAATAGACGGTAAGAACTAAAAAAATTTAAAAAAAAATAAATAAAAATAACGGAGAGCCAAAACCATGAGGACGGCGGAACCGGGAAACACTGTTTATCTTCGCACTTTTGAACTCCGCGTGGATGCCGACATATATACGTGTGTATAACACACGTAGACGACGAGATTGTAGGCAGCGGTTGAACTTTGACCGTGTTCACAAAAATGCAAGAACGGCGGTGTGGGGATGGGAAGAGGTGGGTGTATATCCATCCTTGAAGTGTGGTAATAACCGGGTATACGTACCGAGATCCCTTCGGATTCAGTGGTGCGCCGCCGTTATGGTTTTTGCGCCTACACATGGGGGGTAGGCCTGCGGCGGGTACCATGCACGGAGAACACATTTGCACGCGCCGTTGTGCCGTGCACTAAACTGCAAACGCGCCGCGATTTTCCGCAAAATTGTATGAAAAGCGGCGAAAATGCCTACGTACCTGAATGAAAAATGAAGTAGGGTAAACCGGAAAGGTTTATTTGAAAATGTGAGAAAAAAAAGATGAAAAAAAAACACATGAAAATAATAAACGGCGAAAAAAAAGAACCAAATATTCTACCTTCGTGGTTTGCATTGAAACGTTGAAAAGATTTTACTCGCTCGTGAGATTCTGCGCGTTTAAAATGAACGTTATCAGAAACGAGGAAAGAAGAGCAGAAATAAGAAGTTATGAGTCGATACAAGTATAATAATGCACCAAAGTGAGAAGAGCGAAGAATGCGGCGAAAAAAATAAAAAAACTGTCTATAGTTGAAAGAGATAAAAAAGAAAAAAAAAGAATAGAAAGAAACGCGCATAAAGAGTACAATGTATCGATGAGGTGGCTGAATAGCTAGACCATGGATACGTTGAGGTTAGATTTTACACCTGTGTATATTACACGCGGTGAAAAATTGTGTATTTTCAATTTTCTTATAACCGCCATCTTCGTGAGAGAAGAAACAAGTTTCGTAACCTGCCCGGTATAATATCTCGGGCTAAGAGGTACTCCAGCTCGACGTAGTCGTCGTCGTCGTCGGCGTTGTCTTGTGTCTTCGGTTGTCGGTAGGATAGCGGGCAGCACGCGTATATGCGTTTGCGCATGTGTGTGCCCAGGTAGGAATGCGAGACGCCATTTTGAATCGGGACTTCCCCCACCACCGTCTAACCCGCGGGGCCCCTGACCGTTTCTATAGATCCCTTCGCGTTCGCGTACGGCCGAGTGCCGCTGCCTGCAGGCCTGCATGGGCATGCACACACACACGCAGACAGAGAGAAACAGATTCACTCGCACCCGAGTATATAAGAGCCACTCAGGCTCCTCTTGCAAGAATAATTATCGACAGAGAGGTAGCCGGCCTCCTAGCCGAGCTCTACGTAGGTACTCCAAGGCTGGTACGAGCAAGACGTACGTACCTACAGATAAAAATCATATGCCGGGTAAAATTGTTCATCTGGTGATTCGAATGATTGTACAGAATCGAACTATCAACGATCGGGAAACGGTTTTTACACCGGTATTCAGTCATTTCCTCCGGTTTATGGATACATTTTCATGATCCCGTGCTGTCCAGTCGTCGACTTCGGAAACACGTCAGGCACGGTTTAGTTACCGTCGTCTTATGCCCAGATTTACACACGAAAAAACTGTTTTCGGTACAGCCTCATGAAATTTTTATCGGTATTAAACGGAACATAACTGTATTGCGTAGTGGATGATGGGGTTTTTTTGTTGATGAAACTATGAATATCGTCAGGTTGCAGCAAATTTCTTAATCTCCTTGTCGGTATTTTCTGTATACGGTAGATTTTTTATTTCTTTCGTTTTTCTATCAAATCAATTTGAATACAACCTTAGATATTTAACCGCAGACGAGAGTTTTGACATTGAATTCCAGTGAAAATTTTATCAGGCTACTCCCAACTTGGACAAGAAATATTATAACTGTGTACACGGGTATGAGAGATAAAGATTGACCATAGACCGAATCTGATAATACAGAGAAGAATGCAAACCTCAAATATCGAGTGAAAGGTGTGAAATTTTGATCTCGCCAAGCGTTCGAAATGAATGAGCATCGAATGTCGGTCCAATAATAGTCAAGGAGTGTCTCAGTGTATCTACAGACCAGGGAATGGTACAGCCAGATAGAGAGAAAGAGAAAGAGAGAGAGAGTAGCCGTGAGTGGAGAAGATGGATATACGGCTGTATTGATGTTGATAAATGTGTCGAGCAAGAGTGACAGTGGGTGGCTATCCGTTCATTTCATTCATTTGATTCAAGCTCTCCCGAAGTGTATTTCCGGATTCGATTTGGGTCCGACGTTGTAAAGTTGAGTGGAGTCTACCGGAGGCTCTGAGTGGCTTTTGGCGTATCCCGGATTGAATTTGGCAATGAAAACCAAATCTCCAATTTGCATCAGAATCGCTGCAAAACAATTGAAAGAAGATTTAGGCGGCTTCGGCTCGGTCGCAGTTTCCTCGAATGATCAAAAAAGATGTACAGTCTCGACGTTGTCCTCGTGGAGCCGAACTCCGGGAGACTGCCTAAGCTTTCTGGATTACCCAGCCGGTTCTGGAGGGTGAAAAAGGGGGTGGAACGATTGAATATATATGCAGCCACGGGGGGTCCAGCGACCCCTAGTTATGCCGAGGGACCATTTTAAACGCCGGTACAGTTCTGGCTAGGCACTAGATCCACCGCCGCCTGGCACCCTCGCCCTCTTCTCTGGGGATTATCGTTTATTGGTGTACTCTGGAGCTTCCGTCACACGTGCCGGCATTCGTCGTCCCCCCGCCCATCCACAGTCGGCCACCATACGAGGGTATGGTATAAACGGTTAGCGAGGCAAAATTGCTTTTCAAAAATATTCATCAAACAACAACTGAGCGCGTTCGCGGATAAAAGTTTGAGGATGTATAAAATGAATCAGACGAAAGTGAAGGGGCTCAACGCAGACACGGAGCATAGATATGGCATGTTAGGATACTCCGAACGGCGATAACGGTACTTGGAAACGTCGAAGTTAGAGGGGTTGTTATTTCAGGGCACGGTGGATGAGTGTTGCTGGAACTAGGTGTACGATTAATAATCAATAGATAGTGAACGAGCGAACGGGGCAGGGGATACCTTGGGGAAGGAGAGACGGCGAATCACCTTGGGTTAGCTTTGGACTTTAGGTGATGGCCTGTAGTAACCTCTGGCTGTTGGCTCCGCCGAGTTTGAATCCAAGCTTGCCTCTCTGGCTGCTGCTGCCTCCTCTCTCTACCAGCCTGCGTAGTTACCCATAAAACCGGTTTGTCCCATCTCTTGCAGCAGGGCCCTCTCTGGTACACTAACGGACTTCTAAGAGTCTCTCTTTCTCCACCTCTCTCCTTCTCCTTCTCTCCTTACGGTGACGTCGAGACATAGTCTGGTTTATGAACTACGTCGAACCACCACGATCTCGAAGAAACAGAAACAGACTTTTCCAAATGCCGTGTCAGCAAACCGTCCCTTTCCGTCATCGTTTCACTCACATTCATTTTACTGTTTCACAAAAGACTTGTCTAGATGTCAAAGATGAAACACGCTGACCGCGAATCAACCGCCCCGAATCGAATCGAAGCAATTAGAGTGCAGCTGTTGAGGATGGGGGGCAAACCGTTCTTCCAAGATTTCTGTGGTTGCGATACCGTTTTGTCAGAGCGACAATGGCGTGAATCGGAGTAGGCATGTCTACCCGGCGGAAAATGGCAAGTGACGAAAGCGCTCATGTAGCCAGCTCGTTACGCGTCTGGTTACTGACCCAAAAAACTACAACGCCGCGAGATGTATAATGCTGGAGCCGTGGCGCGGGGTTTTGGTCGAGGTGCGAGGTGGGATGTAACAAAGGTACGAGCCTGGGGCTTGATGGCTCGAGAGTCGCGGAGAGTTGAAGAACTGGAGAGAGACTTGTAGAGGAGAAGGCTGTGGAAGGCTGAGAGCTTCGAGCTTCAACCGGAGCAAATTTCTCTCTATAGACAACCGCAGCAACAGCAGAAGCAGCAGCAGCAGAAGTACCAGCAGAATCAGGGATCAGTTTGTTCCCGTCTATAACACATTGCAGGATCAAGGCACATTCTATGCAGACTCTCCGCAGCACGCACCGTTCGAGGAGAGAAATATAATTTCAAATTACGACACCATGGCGGCTGATCGTCGTTCCTCGTCGTCCACGACCGTCAACGTGCGAACATCTTCCACCTTGGTCTGCGCTCCTCTTTTTTTTTTTTTTCATTCCCACCGCGAGTAAATTCCACTTTACTGCTGACCAAGGCCTTCGACTGTTATAACCTTCACATAGCACGGAATGTATATTACCTACTGGCATGCGGCCCCTTTCCTTTATAACTCCATCCACTGCACGATGATCATGATCAGGGTCAAGGTACAACTACATGGTGTATAATGCTCCAGAAAACGCGTACAGTGAAAAAGGGACGTGATTCCAGGCAGTTGGGGTCTTTTGGATTTCCTGGATTTCTTCACATCAATGTCTCCATGCGAGCTACTACGTTTCGTGGTGAATCTCGTCTTCTGTTTATATAACACACATTGGGCGATGCAGATGGCGGGAATACGGGATCCGGTTAAAATCACGACAGCGGGTAATTTGAATCGCAGAAAATACACACTACCGTGACTTTGTACATATAATAGAAACGAGGGCAAGCGAAGCGGTAGCAGCAGTAGTAGCAGTAGCAACAGAAGCAGCAGCACCGCTGGGACAACGAAGCTGAGGTATGTGCTAATAAATTAGAAGGACGTTTTCGAGGACCGGGATTTCGGGCGGTCTATCTATTTGTTGGTTCCAGGGGCGGATGGGTGGTTGGTGGCTGGCTTCATGCCTGTCGTCGGGGAGGCCACGACGCGCAGTAATCCCTGGCAACTTTAATGCAATTAATTATAACCCCCTGAAGGGAGAGAGAGGAGGAGCCGGAGGGCTACTGGTGGAAGTATAAATTACGCAATTTCAACCATACAACCGAGTAAATTTATTCGGCCTCGAACCGACATGGTGAATAATAACACTTCCTGCGGCTCGGATAGTTCTCCACGATTTTGAAAAACCCGCAACTCTCGAGTCTTCAAATGGCCAGTAGGGCACATTTTGAGCCTGCATTGGTCCAACGAATGTCAAAAAAAGTGAGAACAATACCGGCGTCCATCCGAGTTCAGCGTTCTGGGGATGTGTCAAAATGATTACAAAGACTATATGGCATGGCACGGGAGGATAAGGGTCTTACAAGTTGGCCTGCCGGGTTCGCAGGCTGGGGAGACAAGGGATCGGGAACCCAGAGGCACGTAAAGCTCGACTGACAGTTATGACCATCAAGGAGCTGACATGCGTATTAAGCAAAGCGTCCCCCAGCGCATTTCGAATCCCCTGCAACCCCTCCTCCTCGACTCGCCCCGTCAACCACCCCGCGAAAACTACGACGCTAATCGATCCTCCAGGAGAGTAGAGAATGTTCCTCGATGATTAACAGGAAGAAGATGATTGTGAAAACGGAGAAGCGAAGAGGCACGACCAAATGAGGAAGCGTTTACGACTTCCAACAACACCATGAACACCAATGAGTATCCTCGCAATTATGGCAAATAAAAAAAAAAAAAAATTACGATCAGCGTACCGTAGCCGACTGAATTTTCTTTTGACAGTACCAATCGTGGTACAGTCGTCTCGAGGGTTTGGCCACTCCACCGGCAAGAGGGTTTCGGGTGCACCTGGCTTCAATACCTATCCACCATGTGGGACTTCAAAGGAGCTCGTGAGCTCAACGGAGTTGAAATAATTTCACACGAGTTGAAGTACTTTCGAGTGATTTCGCGTGGCTATGACGAAAGTTACTTTATACGTGACTCTAATCTGCAGTCGTCTCGCGTAATTTCATCACGTGAGTTTCAAGTGATTTCACCCGAGGAATTAAGGAGACCAAGTATTGGCTTCGTATAACTCGACTAATGGGTTTGAACCTTCCAATTAATTCGATATTTGTTACACGGATGAACGGGGACGGAGGTCATTCAGTCAGGTACCGGTCGCCTTGGCGAGTTTAAAAGTAAAAGAACAGATAAGAGCGGTACTGAAAAGAAGAAGATTAAGAGGTGGTGGGGATGAAAAAAAGAAAGAAACGAAATGAAATAAAACCTGTAACATCACTAAAGTCAAGGCCGTTCATTAGCAGTTGTTTGACGTCGAAAGAAAGTCTCGTTTTAATATCTCGTCATATCTTATTTACATAGGTATATGGACGAGGGAGAGAAGAAGCGGAGAACGAGAATAAGAATGAGAAGAAAAAGTACAGGCGAGAGACAGAGAAGAATGAGAATAAGGTCTCGCGCTGCGGTCGGACCGCGAGAAGGGTCTTAAACTCGCATTATTTATTTAGTATACCGGCTTGTAAAATACAGGTGTCACCGTTAGAAGTCATTCAGACTTCACGCAGCAGCAGATACATGCAAAACTCTAAACGAGCTTGAATTTATACATCTCACACTCGAGTGTACAATATGTATATATATGTGCTTGTACATGTGAATATTTTTACAGCATCAACATCGCCGTGATAAAACTCCTCGAAATTCTCTGCAATAGATTCAAATTTCAACCACTTTCAAAGAAGAATAAATTTCAACCAAAATGTTCGTTCTTTGTACTGCTGGATTATTTTTTTGCTACTCTTTAATTCTTGACTTACTTTTTTCCCCCAACAATCTTTACTCCTTCCTTCGTCTCTCTAATCACGTAACAATAAATTTTCCAGCTTGCAGCTTAGGGGGGAAAAATTTTTTTACACCAGGGACTCATTACAGGACGATAACTCTTTTTCGCGAAAAAAAGTCCACTGCATTTCTTCTCGAAGTTTCTTCAGATTCGTGAAACCTTTCGTGCTTTCTCACCTTTTCTCGGGGTCCGTTCTAGGGAAAATTTTTCGCTTCAAAATGCTATGGTTCTGGAAGAATTTTATTTGTCGGTACTTAGCGATTTTAAAGAAAATGGAATCAGAAAAAAAAAAACAGCCGGGTGAAATGTAATCGGCAAAATTCCAGCTCTCTTCTCCGCGATTTATGCAACACAATCAAACTCTCCGTACCTCGGTTGAGTGGGTTAACGGAGTTTCTTCTTTCTCTTTTCACTCGTTCCCCTCTTTTTTCTGTAGTTTTTCCTCCAGCGCTGCAATAGGCGAAACGAAGCTCAAATTAAAACCAGTAAATCAGTTGAAAAGGTCGTCTTCTCTCTGGAGAGCGAAACAGAAAGAAGAAAAAGAGAAAAAAAGAATGTGCTGAAAAAGAAAAGAAAGAGAGGAGAGGAGAGGAGGATCTACGGCGGAAGAACTTGTCTGCGAGTTTAAAAACGGGGAGAAAAATAGCTCGTGAAGAAAAATTAGAAACATTTCAGAATTATCGAAAAATCTCTCAAGGTATTCAAAATTATTAAATTAATCTTAGCAATGAAATATTGCCAACTGTAACAGTTAGAGCGAAACGACGGAAAAGAAGAAGACCGTTCGTTCTATACAGGGCCAGAAAATTATTTGAAAAAAATTTCTCATGTAAATAGAAATGGAGAAAAAAAAATGGCAGCGATCAGAGGGAAAAATTTTTTTCGCGTCAAGCGGCGAGTAATATTACAGAAAACTGTGAGTATGCAGAGGTGCAAAGGGACCGTGAAGTGATTGATAACCACCAAAGATAATTATATGCCATGTTGTAATTAGAATATGGTACACGGAAGACGGTACAGATCAAGTTTTGCTCTTATTTTACTTTTCTTCTTCCGAAATCATCAACGACAAGAGTTCTTTTTATTGTGGATATTTTGATATTTGCGACCACCCTGTAGAACGCGTATCGGGTAACATCCACGTGATATTACACATTTATACGTGAAACATAAAAATGACGGGAGGTTACGAATATGTAATGAGAAACCGTGTCATCCATTTCCGGGCTTAGGAGAGAAAAAAGAAAAAGGCAAGCAGGCAGCTATATATAACGTCACGTGTTGCACATATATACAAGGCACAAGTGAAGAGTGTGTGTATAAATGCATATGAACGGTATGATGTACTCGTATATATGTGTAATACACACGTGATAATAATTCATTATTCCGATCGCGTAGGAAACGCGTGAGACGTGTGGATTGTGTTTGCGGTTGGAGGACATGGACGGTCGATGGTCTGCCGGCACAGGTGGTGTGGAAAAGAAGAAGAAGAAAGAAGGAAAAGGAAAATAATAGACTCGATGTGAAGAGGAGGGGTAAAAAAGTTGAAAAAAAGAATACGAGGAAAGCGGAAACGGCGGAATTGCACGTCTTATCCGTATTTTTGATTTTCTCCAAGATGAAGCAGCAGCAGCCTGGGCAGGGAAACGCGCATCCCTAAGGTGATCGGAACACGTTGAGGATTCCGGGATTCGGCGCGGCGTTGGTGTAAGGTACTGGAGAAAAAAAAATTGCTATCATCTTTCAACTCGAGCGTATCTTCCATCTGATACGAGAAACGATACGTCAGAGACGCGGGGTGGTTTGGTTCGAGGTATACATATATGCTTCTACACTCTGCAGCAAGAGAGCGGAGAAGTAGTTCCAGATCCAGTGTAGAGACGTCCTTCTTCTTCCTCTTCTTCCTCTTCTTCTTCTTTTTCTTCTTTTTCTTAAGTTTCTCTTTCGCCTCCAAAGTGACTCTTCGCGATCTATGCCGAAGAAAAGGAGAGACGGAGAAAGAGACCAACACAGGACCTTCTTCCATCTGGATCAGTCTCCCCACCGACCGCGACGACCTCCAGCTACTCAAAGATAAACAAAGAGGTTGGTGTTCATACGCTGTGGACCGTTTTGCTGTCCACATGGCGCTCAAACAGCCACAAAGAACACCGCCTCGCCTCATCGTCGCGGTGCGGGTGGTGGAAGATACGAATAATAGCCGCTCTTGCTACTCGACAGTTTAGATAGAACAGATTTAAAGTCGGTAGTCACGTGTCGTCGTCTGTTCTTAGTCAGACTTTTATTTCGTTGCAATTTTTTTCTTGACAAGCTCAGCTTCAGCCCCCCTGTGACATAGAACTTGGAAATTGGTTAAGACTCTTTTGTAACTGACTTGGACAGGTTTGTGAATGTTTCTATTCCATTGTTATTGAGGTGTGAAAAATCAATTTCACAATCCCCAAGTGATTGGTCCTCAAATGATGTTAAATTTGATATCTGGAGCATTCCAATACACTTCAACCAAACTGTGGCTCAATTTGGATGAGAAGCCACAAATGAAAGAGGAATAGCTATAGGTCAGCGAATAAGTGGCGAAAGGACGAGGAACGAGCCACGATATGAAACCAACGCAGTAAACTAAGCAAGACGAGAAAGCCACGAGAGAGTTTGGATCTGCAGGGGTTTGTTTAGGATGATAAACTCCACGCTGCGAGGTGAGGCCAGGCGTGTTTTCGCCAAATAAAAAATGGCAGAGGCAAAAGAAGATGGAGGAGGATGAGGAAGGGAAAGAGGTGACCGCGTTTTTCCCGGCTCAAAGTCCTTCCGGCGTAACGTTTCCAGAGTCAAGTGAGAAAAAGTTGTCTCATCTTCATCTTCTTCATGTTCATCTTCTATTTCTTTTTCTTCTTCACTTTCCCGGTCTAGAGGGGGTTTAAAAGAGGCCAAGTAAAATTGAGACGTCTACGAGTCTCGAGTCCCGAGTGATTGAATGGGGCCCCACGACTTATTGTACCGACGGCCACATAGGACGGCAAGAAGGTAGGACAGGGTGCAGGAGTAAATAATGGGATATACCGAAAGCCAGGAGCCTGACCCGGGCCAACTTTTGGAAACGCACAAATCCATTCCGTGGGGTAAAAGAGAGGAAGAGGAGAAGAAGAAGGCTCTGTTCTCTCTTCGTTTTCATGTATACCTACGTTTTATACAACACAGTCGAGACTATAAACGGCTGCATCCATTCAACACTCGAAACAGCTGCTCCGCTACTCTGCTATGTTTGTTGACCCAAAGGCATTTTCCGAGGGTGAAGAAGAAGAAGAAGAAGAAGAAGAAGAAGAAGAAGAAGAAGGAAAAGAGGGACGACCCGATTCTGGACCGGCATAAAGGTCCTCTGCCTCTATAAGAAACCTCGATCCCCTGGACCTTCCGTTTTTCATCCCCATAAGCGAGGTCGGATTCCGAACTTCTCACTATTCTTTTCTCGCTCTCTACATACCCTGACGCCATTTATGTATTACCACCAGGTGGAAAGGACTGGTAAAGTATCTTTCGATAGTGAAATGGAATCAGGATGAACGTCAGACGTTCGTAATAAGAGACCGTCTAACCACCGCAGTATGACTTAACGCTACATCAAACCACCGTTTAAAAGGTCAGATCAACCAGCAGACAAATTATTTTTGTCAGTGATTCACGCGAGGATTGAAACACGAAAATCGCAACGGGTGTTCCGTGTTTCTTCTTCTTTTTGCCCGTTCCAAGGCCTTTTTTGAACGTCACAGTCATATGATCGCAGGACTTCGGATTGGACTGCAGATGAAGGGTAGAAAAAGCTCATGGACAGAGGAAGGTCGTGTGCCATGCTCGAGGGAAAAGAGCTCGGGTGATTAAGTTTCCTGAACAACCCACTTTCCGGGTTTAGGTACTTCTCTTCCTTCCTCTCTCTTTATCTCTCTTTCTCTGGTCGACGCGAAGGACGGGATTTAACCCTGCGTCGCATACACGCTTCTAGCGAATCACCG
This sequence comes from Neodiprion pinetum, assembly GCF_021155775.2. Taxonomy (NCBI): domain Eukaryota; kingdom Metazoa; phylum Arthropoda; class Insecta; order Hymenoptera; family Diprionidae; genus Neodiprion; species Neodiprion pinetum. The sequence goes on along the minus strand of NC_060236.1, from coordinate 32,575,843 downwards.
ACGATCCGCGAATAACTGCGTACATGTGCAGCGAGTCTCGAATCGCAGATTGCAGCGATCGCTGTTTCTCTCTTTTCCCGTCTCTTCCTCTATCTTTATTTCTCGTTGTTTCCTCACGCGAACAACTCACTCCACAGTTTACGTCCAAAAGCTTTTCCCTTTCTTTCGTTCGTTCTTTCTCTCGTCCTTCCTCCCTTTCGCTCTTCCGCCCCCCCCCCCCCCCCCTCCCCCCGCCCTGATGTACGGTTGCCGTGTTTCTGCGTTAGCGGTAAAGACAAGTGAAAATGAAATGAAAGGATAGGAGAGGAGAGAAAAAGGATGAGTAAAGCGAGGATGAGGGAGCGAGACGGAACGAGAAGGGGAAGGAGGTCTGTCAAGCGAAACCACCGGAATTAACGTAGTAATTAAAATGCACATGGTAAGCTGCGCCTCCGACGAAGACGAGAGAAAAGAGTGAGAGGGGGAGGAGGAACTGTGTGGATAAAAAATATGGCGGATGCATACGTATACAAACGCGTATATTTATGTATACATACTGCATTCTGTGCTATGCCACCGCGGGGGTATAATATTTGTTTCTTCAACGTTGTGAATATTCTTTTTCGACTCATCCCTCTCACTCCGTCTCCCTCTTTACTTTTCCCTTTCTTTGTTTATACCTACCCCTTATACAAGAGGTAGAGTAAAGTTGTAACATAACAGAAGCAACCAAACACATTCAAAGCTTTACTCTAAGACCTGCAGTCTGCTCCTAAACTTTTGTACAAACAAAGAAGAGGAAAAAAAAAAGACACAGAAGAAGAAACCCTCCATTTAGAGATAAGCTCCTTGAAATCGTGAATTATACAGACAGTAATGAGCCTTGTGCAAGAAAAAAAAAAAAAGCTTAAACTTTTTCCCCAACCACTTCACTCCACCTCCATGAAAAATTATTCACTTGCCTTTTGTTTGGTCGTATTCAGCCATGTTCGAATATTTCTAGTTAGTCTTCAAGTTGTGATTACGTCGTCAAACCGACGAACGGTGAAAATTCAAGGTAGCATTACAATGTTTGTTTTGTTAGTCCACTTTGCCATGACAAATCAGTTTCTAGATAGTTCCACGAATACCAAGTTTGCACCAATATAAGTGTTCTCCAAGGATTGGGTACCGAATTTGATGGTGGTAGGGAAAGGCATGATAAAACCAACCGTGGTAGGTGAAGATAACATCAAGTAAACAGAACGCGAAGAAGAAGAAGAAGAAGAAGAAGTCGAAGAGAAGGAGATGAAGGGAAAAAAAATGAATTGACAGACTTTGTAATTAATTGGAGAGGTTTTTTCTCCACCGCATTAACATATCGAGAACCGCGCCTGTAACTCCGTCTCGCCGAGAAGAGGATTAAATGCGAATATGCGAGTATACGTCGAGTGTGCGTGGGCCCGTCTCATACGCATTCGCGTTTTTAAATAAACGATAAATTAAGCCCGTGATCCTCTTGCGCGTATCGATCTCGTTGCGCTCCGCAGGTACTAAAAAGCAGAGAGAAGGTACAGCTCCGCGCCGAGTTGCACGTTCCGCTTCTCCTCCATTCCACGACTGTGCCTGTCTGGCTGACTGTAACGCGTTTTAAAACCCTTCAAGATCAGCAAACGACAATGAAAAACCCGTAACGCCCGGGCGAGCTGCTGAACCGCGGTGATGCATGAGGAAGAGAAGAAGAAGAAGAAGAAGATACGATACTGTGTAGGTACTGCTAAAGAGAGACGTACTCTACACACGACGTCGATCAGTCGCGACTCGCTGATGCGGATTAAGATACACCCTGTATCACATGTCACTTTCCAAATACAGTAGCGACGTTTTTCCCTGGCCCAATCCTTTCTGTTTTACCTCGTTTTCATCCTCTTCATCAACGCGAGGATAGTACCTTATATACTACTTCATCATCGTCAAAGTGGTCAGAGAAAGTTCAACCAGGCCAAATTCTCATGATTGAACCACAACTGTTCACACGATCAAGTGATACTTGGTACGAAGGTTCCGGTGTTGATAGAATATGGAACCACTATTGGACCTCAGACGTTGGATTCGATCGACGACGATGTTCGAAAAAACAGGTGATCCAGATATTAGATTCCAAGGATAAAATAGTTCTGGAAACTGATAAGACTGCGATGTCTCTTGGGATTCATCACTGACAAAATGCACCGACCGCTGAGGTATATTTTCATCATCCAGTTTCCAACGTAACTGAAGGATCCTTGACCTTTGAATTGTTCCCCAAGAACGATGATAATCCGTAACGATATTCCGAGACGTAAAGAGAGTTCGTTTTAAAAACCCACGCTAGGGGGAAATTAACCGGGACAAAGGTAGGAGGACTGTCCTGAAGCAATTTCGCGTTGGGTTATAGAAAGCTACACCTACACGTATAAGCTTTTAGCATTCAGTGCATATGCGGCAGAGATAGAACCGTACCGTAGACCTCGAAATGTTATTAGTCCAATAACAACTCTATGGGACTAACAACACACAATGGAATCTCTCTACCGTTTCGCCTTCGAAGTTCTGGGTGAGAATCCACGACACCAACACCATCGTCTGCCTGCTGCATTTGTCCATTGGAATCGCAGACGCGTCGTCGTAACGTTGGCTAGTCAAATGGTGAAACACAACGTATAACTCGGTGGTTCTAACCGACTCTATATATTCCTTCCTCGCTTGCTGCTCGCTCTCGCATCGCGCATAGTAGGTGTAATTTATACGTTGTAATCTGGTACTGACGGACAATGGCTGGTAATTAATAACAAAGTACCTACCGAGGGTCCGCGTTACTATATAATAGATCATTGCGGTCTCATGGATTTGACGTGTGTGCTTGTAGGTATGGGTACAGGTATTATATCAATACGTTCGCGTCCCGCGTCTGGAGTTTCGAGGACGAAAAAATCGTCGAGGTTCTCCTGCCTTTGCGGGAACTCAAACCAAACACGATATTCGAGATGAAATCCTCTTCTGAACTTACAATTCGACGTATTACGCTTTTATCGACGGAATTATAATAAGTAATTGATAAACTATGATGACTTTGTTGATTTATTCACGCGAATGAATCATCATCGAATTCCAATTAAAATTAAAATTCCACTTTGGGAGTAACTCATTAATCAAAGAATCACAGTGATTATCGTGATTATGTTATGTTGCTGTGAACCTATCGTTTTTTACATGAAAAATAATTGAAAAAAAAAAGTAAAAAAAACAGGATACCTTTACAGATATTTCAACGTAACGTAAATCATTCTGCGCGTAGTTTATAAATCTCGCAACGATTAATTAACATTGATAATTCAACATATTTTACGGGCATCCGAATTCGCTTAATCCTGTCAAATCACAGGGAATGAAAATAAAACGAATGAAAATGCTAAGGTAAAAAATTGTCATTTTTCTCTAGCGCTGTCATTACCCCATATTTTTTTGTTCCAAGTTTGTTTTTGCTTTTTTTTCTCAAGTGAGGGAAACTCGGAGAAAGGATGGGGGGGGGGGGGGGGGGGGAATATTCATATTTCGTCAGGGTTCGAAACCACAAGGATGATGAGCCTGCGCGTTGTTTCAGGGGGTGGATGGGAGGTGAAAAGAGAGTGAGAGAGAGAGGGGCGGGGGGGAGGATGCGTTTATTTAAGAGAGACCGAGAGAGATAATAGACTTCGGGCAGACTGAAATCAATAAATAACTCGGGACGAGCCATCGAGATGCGGCCACGTCGATAGGAGAGAGGAACCGAGAAACGTTGGAATTCTAACGAGGAGACCTAATTTATTACGCTGACATTAATTAAGTTGTATATAGGCATGGCTATGCACGTTGCATACATCTATATGGCAGACACGTATAAGCGTCTTTATATGTATAATGGATATATATAGTGCATGCATATTCAAATATGACGCGCCGACGTCAACTGCGTGGAAATATATTTAAAAAAAATAAAAAAAAATAAAAAAAAAGAACAGATATTGTTTCCGCGATATTTTCAAAATCCGACACGATGATCGTAGAACTGTCTTTTTTTTTTCTTTTACTCCTTATCTTGTACTGACTTTTGTATCTGATTCTTTTGTCCAATTGTCGACAAGGGATGATTAAAGGAAGAAAAAGAACAACATCGTTCGATGTTGTTTGGGACTTTCGGAATAGTCTCAGGGTGACCAGAAATATGGGGATATGAAACCCTTAGTTTTCCCTGACATATTTCATATTCTGGTGAGTTACTATAACCTAAATCGTTCAACTTGTCAACTCTATGTTCGATTGAAATTCAATTCGGATTGAAAAAAAAAATATATATATATAATGCGCAGAAGATTCAGTTTGTTTTATCGACGGAGAAAAAAAGTAAACTTGTTACCTCAACAAATCATTTCCAATTCGTATGACAGAAAAGTGATATTTTCGATATTTTCCATGACCAAATTGAAAATCCCCTGACATTTTCAGATTTTACCAGATTTTTCGAGGCTCGTGGCAACCCCGAGTCCGCATATCGTTATTCGCATAATCACAACCGCGTTTTGAATTATTCCTACATGCGATTGCAAATGATACGATAATTTTGTCATACGCACCGCGTACGAACTGCACAGTAATAACCATATGCGAAATGTGGGAAATATTCTGGCATCATTGAATGACAGAGAGTGCCTCTGATCATCTAAATATCGATATTTGCAGACGAATGACGATAATCGAGGATTATTGGTTATCAGGCATCACCTAAACAAGTTCCCAACAGCAGCATGACGAGCTTTCCAGTGTTCATGAAATCACCGATTTCCTATTTACGTATATCGAACCATATTCACCTGCGCAAATTGCAGACGCATGATTTGTTCCCTATCAAAATTCGCCAGATCGGTTAGGCAGCTAGGTACGTACAGTTGTAATTTATTAAAACATTCCGCATCGTCGCACGAATTTACGAATTTCACCATTCTGCGTCATATTGCCTCCCTGTCTGCCAACCCAAATGACACACACATATATACATATATACACATATGTATATACATATATACATACATATACACGTATACCCAACACCGCAGCAGGCACACGTTGAACGCAGCAAGCCGTCTGTCAAAAGCTTTGAAAATTTATTAGCCTCTCGGTGAATTTATTCCCCACATGTATGCGTCCATGTGTAAATATTTATAAGCCTGTGTCTGTGTGACGCACGCTTTGCCAGCGTCTGTAAGCTCGTGTGGCTTGGTGCAAATAGGGTGACAGTCACAGCTGAGAATTCTATCAAATCCTACTACAATCACCGCGGCTTACAGGCGTACATATACTTGTCTGAGTACATAATAATCGGAAAAGAAGAATTTTTGAAAAAATCAGTCAATGAACGAGAAATGAATAAAAAAAAACACCGGACAACTTCGAAACGAATAAAAAATATTCTTTGTTCGCAACAAAAAAAAAAAAAACAACAAATTTATGCTACTTAATTAATAGTCGTTATTGTCACATAGTTTTCGAAATCACTGTCAGATCACCGGAAAGAAACAAATGTATGAATGAATAAAGCGATAATGAAATTTTGCTTCTCCCTAATTTTTTGATTGTTAATAATACTGGTATTAAATTATATTATATACACGAAGCCTGAAGGAAGATTAAGGTAAAATATAAATCGCACGGTGTAGAGGAAAGTTTAGAGGCGTATATAATAAACTGTGTGTGTATGTATGTATGTACGTAAGAAGAGGCAGCATTTTCCAGCAAGTGGCTATATTTTCCTCCTTCACAAATCACTCGGCGGCACGAGGACGGAGGGGAAATGTAATGTATGCTCGTGAGAAGTAAGAAGGCGATCTACCTACTTCTCTAGCTAACGTACAATTTTCGTTGAAACATTTTCCAGAGCTATTAACAGATTTAAAACGAGCAGCGGCCGTTATAGGTTAACGAAATTGGGTATTTATAGACGCCTTTTTGAAATTCTTTTTTCTTTTTTTTTCCCCTCCATTCCACGTTGCCGGATATAGAATATCTGTGAGATATAGTCGAATATTCAGGCAAGAGGCAAGATTTGCAAACACACGCTTGAAATCGGGTGAAATTGGAAAAGATCGGTCGCGACGGAAAATTATGAAACCATTTGAGGATGTGGAAAAATCGTTTCGAAATTCAAAACAATATATGTTTCCTCTTATGTGGTATAAATAAATCTGAACGCATAATTTAAACAGTACGAGCAGTGATAATAAAATATCAATGTTTTGAGAGAAGATTTTGCAATTGAAACGTTGGAAGTGATGTAACTTTGGTCATTTCGATCCGATTCTAATTTTTTTTTTTTTTTTTCTCATAAATCATCTTGCTCGCTGAGCAGATCAAATACAGATCAATTTTCATTCATTCCAGAAATAATTATACTGTACTTGTGAAAAATTTTCAGGTGATCTCTGAATATTTACCATGCGATGATCAAAACGAGACCAAAAACACTGGAATCAAATAAAAGAAACTTCGAAGTTTTAATCATTTTCAACGTTCCGATTATGAAGCTTCTTCCCAAATCGTGAATATTTTTATAGTTTGTGATCTTTCGTCCTTAAAATTTATCAATGATATTTTATGGACATGTCGATGAATTACCTAACCCAATCACTGTTATTCTTTTTCCGAAAATTAACTTTATAGTGCCAACGAGGATTCCATTCGTCCTTAAAATTCATTAATGATATTTTAAGGACATGTGGACGACTTACCTAACCTAACCTAACCTAACTTAACCACCGTTATCTTTTTTCTGAAAATTAGCTTCACAGTGCCAAAAAGGATTCCATTCGTCCTCAAGGATCATCATATGACATTTCGAGGACATGTGGATGAATTCCCGAACTCTAATTAGAAGAGAAATTAAGAAAGACCTGGAGGATTTTTGGAGTTAAAAGGGGAAAGGAATCTGGAAGACTAAGAAGAAGGGGAGAAGATGAGAAATAGGAGGATGAGCTGATTGCGAGAATCAGTTAATGCCTTGATTACGCCCGGGGTTTTGATGCGGTGAAGCAGGTGGAGGTGGGCAGGATAAAGAGAGTCTCGGGATCCGGGATCCGGGAAGAAGGAAGAGGGATACCGAGAGACGCGTTAGAGACAAAGGAGTTTTCGTAGAGTGTAAAGGATGTGCGGGGAGGAGATCGCGTGGGGTCCATTAGGAAGCTGAGAAAGGTTTGCAGGCAGCTGGTACCGCGATAAGAAGACCTCGGCGAAGTACCAAAATCTCTCTCTCTCTCTCTCTCTCTCTCTCTCTCTCTCTCTCCCTTGAAAACCGCGTTTCGCTATTGTGCTCCATGATACCGAACAAAGTTATCGAAACGTAGACATCTTACGCGATGCGCTACACTATGCACGTCATTCCCGCGTATATAATCCAAGCGCTAAGGCAGCCTTAGCGATCTTCTTCTTACCACCCACCGCGAGTGATAGAAGAAGATAACGCGCCTTATCGTTCTCCAGCTAGGCTGGAACGAATCGCGTGGATCGTCAAATTTAGATCCACCGATAAGCGTAGGAGAAATCGCGATCGACTCACCCCTGTGATGTTCGTAAACAGGGTTGAGAAAAAAAAGGATGTGACTCACTGCGCGGAGGGTGGAAATTTTCAGCTCACCCAAATCTCGCTTCGTTTCACCAATTGCAAGCTGAATTTATCGCTCGAATATAAAATAACTAAACCGCAAAAAATAAAAAGAAAACAAAAATAAACTAACCAAAAAACGCGACGACAGATTTTCCAAAGAGTTTTTCTTATTTCACAAAATTAGAAAAGTAAACTTTTCGCTTCGCGTTTGAATATTTGGAAAATCTACATTCCTTGCTGAGATACGTGTATTCTTGAACAAAGAGGTTTTGAAAAAGTCGCTGGAAGGATGTGAAAAGATTAATAAAAAATAATTTAATGCCAGAATGAAACTTCTAATCTCAATTTAAGATTTAAATTAACTTGAACATTCTTTAATATTAATTTTGCTGTACAAAAAGTTTTTTGAAAATCGTTCGTCGCGTTCGAATTTTATTCGATATTTTGATTGGTCCGGGTTTTTTTTTTCGGTCCACCCTGTGTAAAGGAACGCAAGTGTTTGGTAATTTTCAAGCGAAATGAAGGGAGGATAATTTACATTCTCCGAATTGACGAAAGGGATGAGAAAATCACTTTGTTACCGAGACCTTCCCCAAGTCACCCTTTTTTAATTTGGCTAATTTTGACATTCTGATTTTCTTCAACTTGATTGAGATCACTTCCTTTGAAAAAAAAAAGTCAATTTCAAACCCTTGAGGCATACAAAGAGTGGTTACAAAGAGTTTTCGGGCAGCAATCGACCCTGAGAACAGTTCCCGTATCCTTCTGGATCTGCGACAGATTCCAGGTTTGAATTTCGAATCCCCCTAACCTCAACCCCATTCCGCAATCCCCAATCCCAATCCCATATCTTCTCTAGGAGGGATTCAAGATCTTTCGGATTGCTGCTGACCCTCGCGATTTTCGAAATAGTCCGCAAGAGTTTGACAATTTTAGCGGGGGGGGGGGGTTGGTATAAACGTGCTCACGGGGAGTTCAGAGCCGGCTGAAATTACTTCTCGACTCTGACAATCTTGAACCTGACGTAAGTCGTCTTGTTCCTCGGTATTTTCTTTCACCTTCTAAAAGAAGGCGTACAAAAATGAGAAAGAAAAAAGATCGACGTTCATATTTTTCATCGTTTTTCAAACATTCTACACATTTTCGATTCATCAAAATCGTAACGCTACAATTTTCAGTCCCACAAAATTTTTGTACCCGTGTAGATTTAAGATCGTTATTACCCTACGAAGTGTAACGATAAACCGAACCGAGTGAAGAAAAAAACCTACGATCGGAAGAAGGGTGTTTGGGGGTGAGGGGTGGGAGGTTGCAGAGAGAAAAAAAAGTCGTAGACGCGGAATGAAAAGACGAAAAGAAGCGGGAGGAAGGAGGAGGAGGGAAATAAAGGAAGAAAATGGCAAGTCGGTGATCCGACACTTATACCTTATACCCCTTATAAGACGGGGCACGCCTTCCAAGTGACCCCAAGAGCAAGTCTATCGGAAACTTGGGGAATGCAACTCAGCAGATCTTTACGTCCCGACAATAAACTCACCCCCTCCATCCCTTTTCCCATATACGTCTCCCCCCCTCCCCGTTCGACGGACTCTTTCTACCCTTGTCTCGTTCCATTCTGCACCCTTCGACGACGCGAACTTCATCCCTGCAGGACATAGCACCTCAAATCCCCATGTCGATATGCTTATCGGAGCGTCCCTGAGGCAGTAAAATATCGAAAATAGATTCCCAGATATGTTTAGAGGGATATCGGAGACCTGAAGGGATGAAAGAATCAGTTTCAGCTTCTCATGATCGACCGAAGGGATGATTTTGATAATTATTTGAGAACGATTACTCGAGGATTGTGAATTTCAAGGCGGTGGTGACACCATCGTCGAAAGTGGAACACTTGGATTACAAGAAGGTTAGGAAGGCGATCGAATTGTTTTCAAAAGCAAGTTTATATACGTTACCCTCACCCTTTTTTGGTACTCGACCCTTTCAGTCACACATTTTTCAACTCAATATTTTGGCCTGAATTTTAATACACGGGGGTTTTTGGGGTCGCTGATCACGAATCTGAAGTCAGAATTTGACAATTTCTAGATCCAAGATGGCGGATCCGATATGGCGTATGTAAAATCGAAAAAAGCTATCAATATTCGATGATTCCGGCCAAAACTTGTTACTCGTTGGTTTTGGGATCGCTGATCACAAATCTGAAGTCAAACTCAACAATGAACTGTGATAAAGCTTGGACATGGAAATTTTTGAGGTTCATTGGACACCGAGCATCCGTCCCATTGCGACTGAAAGCGTTAAAATGTGGTAACCTGAACAAAATTTACAGGCTCACAATCGGTTCTGCTTTGGTGAAACTACCTTTTGTACAATGACCCGATAAGAGAGAGAGATATCTACGTACGGCCAGGTTGGCTGGTATAATATACGCCGGTAAAAGGGAAAGCTATTAGCACTGCAGTGGTGGCAGGGTAGAGTTGAGGGGAGGCGGATTTTCCTGTGGGCAACTTTTAATTAAACGTCAATCGAGGTAAAAAATATCCTTGCCTGCAGGACCGAATATGAGTGATGAACGACCCCGTGCAGGGGTTGAGGATGGAGGATGGAGGTTGGTGGATGGTGGAAAAGAGGGAGGAAAGGCGCTACTGCTGAGGGTTTCGCCGTGGCTATTATACGTGTGCTTTACATCGCGCACTGTGTGGAAAATACCGAGGTGTGAGTTTCGACAGCGACCTCATCACATTTGTTACACCAGCCACCGTTTAATGTGTATGCAACAATGGCAACAATGGCAACGACGTCAACAACAAGAAAATAAAACAAAATAAATTTAAAAAAAAAAGGGGGGGGGGAGGATTTGGGAGGAATTGGAAAAAAAAAAAAAATTAAACTTTATACAATATCAGGCGAGGAATTTGATCGGCATTCAACTCACTCAAAGAGATCGATAGGTTTGTGTGTCGACAAAGAGAAGTGAGAGGGGATGAAGAAAATGAAATACAACCAAAAAAAAAAGGTGAAAAAAAATTTTTAAAAAACTGGTTAAAAAATTAGGAATGTTATTGCGGACACGTGTTTTTGGGGCGAAAAGAAAAATGAAAACGAGAAAATCATCGGACGATGATAGAATTTTTTCAAAACCCGCAGAAGCGACAGAAAAAAAAGAATGAAAAGAATTTATAAAATAAAGGAATACTAAGAAGCGTATTGTTTACAAATTAACAATGAATAATGTCATATGTATTTTATAGAATATTCTTTGTACCGATGTATATGCTTCAACTCGACAAGGTCAAACCGTATATATTGTAATAAAGTTTGCCAGCTTGAGAATCGTCCCAGACTCTTGCAATAACGTTAAGAGTTTTTTATTAACGTTCAGCGCAACTTGGATGTTAATGGACGTAAGACGGTACTTGAGGAGAAGCAAAAAAAAAAAAAAACAGAGTCCACAAAAGCAAATTTGAGACGGCGAATAAAAACGGTATCATTAGAATTTCGTGACAAATATGATTGGATATAAGCAGGAGTAAAAATCGTGACAGATGAAAGGAAGCTGATTAATTGATCGGTTAAAAAAATAGACATGAAAATCCGTAAGTCGGTGAATCGATGCCCGAAAGCGGAATGCAATAAGTGAGTGTAAAGGGAGGTGAGTGAGAAAATTGGAAGAAAAGGTAAGAATGTAGAGGGTGGAGAAAAAAAAAAAAAAAAAATTAGAGAATAAAATGGCGTAGCTCGAGCGAGTAAACGTAAAGCGATATGTAAATCTATGTAAATACGAGAAGCGAGGATCTGTAGGGTAAAGAGGATGAAGCGGATGTGAGGAGGTGGAGGGGTAAAAAGACGACGACGGTTCTCCTGCGCCCCGGGTTTTGGCATGATATACATGGTCTGACCTAACCTACAGAAGCGTTAAAATTAATCGCGACGAGGGTTGGTATATGTATTATATGTACAATATAACACGTCGTAATGACGATAAAGTTAATTTTTGTAGTATTGCAAGATATACACAGCTCGTAAATCGGCGTTGGGCAGCGAGCATGCCAATTACAATTTCTAACAAGCTTCGTATGAATTACAAATCACAAGAGTAATTACAAAATACAAAAATTTATTTGTAACCGAATGGAAGGAAGGAAGCGAGGTTGTGAATTAAAAAAGTTGAAGGAGACAAGAGTAAAAAAAAAAAATTACAAATTACAAAATTTGGAGAGGAAAGACACAATCGCAAATTACAAAGCTTGGAAAAGAAAAAAAAAAAAAAAACAATTACGAATTACAAAAATAGAAGAAGAAAAAAACAATTGCAAATTACAAAATTTGAGAAAAAATTAATTGTAAGTTACAAAAGTGGGAAAAGAAAGTCAACTACAGGTTGCGATTAGGAATAGATTCAATTACAATTTTCAAAAGTAATTCACATCTTTGTTCGAATAAATCTTTGTTTCAACGAATTACAAATTTCTTTTTTGATATTTTGATCACTTTTGCATACAATTAGAAATACAAATTGTAATTCGTCTATGGCTGTCTATAGAATGAATGTGTTGTTCAATTAATCCATTCGCTTTTTTTCTAGCTTTTTTGTGGTAATATTGATTTTTATTTAGCGATTATCTAGAGATATACTTGACGTTAAATGATTGTCAAGTACATGAGGTAGAGGTGAAATGTTCTGACAAATCGATTACCGCGATTTATTTTGCAAAATTATTCTCACATTGCGAGATAAACGCAAATTTTGATTAAATAAAAAAAACTCATCTTTTGAAACATGTCCAAAACATCTCAAAATCGTCCAAAAAGTGTTTCTTCACTCAAATAAGGACATTTTGAGACAATATTTTCATTTCAAAGTGAATAGATTAGAACAAAATAAGACGCGTGAAATTCAACGTTGTTCCGTTTTGATGAAACTATTTGGAATATATTTTTGATAAATCGCAAAATAACAAAATGACTTGAATTTGAAATAAGGCGAATCCGTCAGGAAGAAAAAAAAAATCTGAAAAATATTTTCGAGCGTTGAATTCAGTATATTCTTTCTTACTAATGTCTAACATAAAATAGACAAGGAGAGCAATGTAAAACACGAAATACTGAATAAATTACTACATATTGATCTCTATAAATAAAGCACCGCGTTTCAATTTGCGCACTGCATAATGCTGCAGCATTGATTGAACTCCGGCGAACGGAACTAAGTAAACTAAACTAAACGAACCGGAAGGAGATGACAGGAATCCAGCACCCGATCCCTTCTCGCCTCTCATCCCTTCCCTTTCTTCTACCCCTTCAGCGACCCTAAATTTAGATGTTTTAGTTAATTCCCCGCGTAAAACTCATTGAGCTTGTCAATCCTGTACAGGGCGCGGCTATATAATATGGATGTATGTTCAAAGGTCTAGAATATACGAGGGGTGAAATCACGCACGCACGTCTCGAAATGACGCGTTGACGATGGGTAAGCAAGTCACACACGTGGGATTTCAATCCCACTGCGCTATGATACAAAAATAAAAAAGGCATCTGTTTAAATATGCTTACACGAAATATGTCGAAAAAAAAAAATTTTTCGTAATTTGAATAACGTTTCTTTGAACTGAAAGATAATAAAAAAAATAAAATAAAATAAAATCATTTGTATAAAACTCCTTGCGTCGTATCAGATCGCGATCGATATTTCGTACGAGGTAAGAAATATCTTTTTCTCTAAAAATCACTGTACAGAACTAAAATCATATGATAACATAACGGTAACAATTAAAGCACATCGTTAAAGAGAACAAATATAATTACACGTAACCAAACATCGTGATTTACCGTGAATTTTGATGAAAATATTTTTCTTCTCGTTATTGGGATAATATCATATTATCTGTAACAACGAAAGAAGAAGAAACGCACACGCGTTGGGAAACAAGAATGGAACAAGAAACAGATTGCAAACTTTGTATTATTTCATTATCGAGGCAGATTCTTCCGGCTCGAATAAAGAACAAAAGGGCGCAAATATTTGGCTTGCATGCGTGTGTCTGTGTGTGTTTGGAAGAGACCGGAAATTACGACCTCTTGAGCAAAGACGTACATACATATACATATATATATATCTATAGTAAGGAAACCTCATATATATATATATATATATATATATATATATATACATATACATATATATATATCTATAGTAAGGAAACCTCATATATATATATATATATATATATATATATATATATATATATATATATACACATACATAAAAAAGAATTAAAAAAAAAGAGGAGAAATATTATCTTTTCTCTTGCATTTTTTTCCCTTGGTTTTTATTTCATCCACTTTTTTTCTTTTCAGGGAGCAAAGTACACAGTTGATTCGAAAACCTCGGCGTGTTTCGGCGGCGTTGGAAACGTACACAACAACGAAGAGGGGAGTATAGAGAAAGAGAAAGAGAAAGAGAGAGAGATAGAGAGGAGGGTAAAAAGAGGGTAAATCCTACCCCTAGAAAAGGTGCGGCAACCCAAACAGTAAATTGTTGGCCACCATGTGTTACCGATGTTACACAAATCTTCCGTAACAGACGACCCCAAGCCGCCGCCACTGCTGGTTGCTGCTGGTGCTGCTGATGCTGATGCCACGGTGGTCGTGATGGTGAGATGTTGCCCCCGGAACACACGGACGGAAGTAGATCCACGCTTGGTTTATGCATATACACGTACGTATGTAACGGTATATGTATGGTACAAGTACACCTCCGAGTTTTCGCAACAACCGGGTGCCCGAGGATTTAACCCTCCTCAGGCTTCTCGTCGACGACGAGGGTTTGCGGGGCGAAAGAGGGAGGGAGAGAAGAGCGAAAATATAAAAAAAAGGAATGAAAATAACGGGGGAAGGCGCGGGAAAATATTACAAATATATTTTTAAAAAAGAAGAAAAAAAAAAAAAAAACACGGTGTGTCTAAGGGAAACATTTCGCGTAAGTATGCTTTTATACACTAACAGCCGGTTGCGAATTCACCCGATAATATTTTCAAATAGTTTTTCGTGGCAAAACCATTAGACGTGATAGAGTTTGTTTTTTTTTTTTCTTATTTATTCATTTATTTTGTATCGATCGTCGAGAGCTCGAAAACTCTTTTAAGATAACTTTCCTCTGTTTGTAAAGAGTTTAATCAGCGTCAGCATATAAGTGTGTCATCGCCAATCCGACTCGGCTTACAAATATCGTAATATCTTCGAAACGTTCGATCTGGTTGTAACGAAATGTATCCTAAATTTTAGCCAGACGTTCTGGCTGTTGAAATGAAAAAAAAAAAAAAACAAAAGTTATGAAAATTGATACGTTAGTTCCGGGGTTATGAAGCGAGCGTATATAAAACGTCAGAGAAACAGAAGAGACGTTGAGTTTCATATACGTGGAGATGAGATGTTGGAAATATGCGTCAGGGGTTTATTTTTTTATCCAGATGTTACTGGAGGGTGGTAGGTAAAAATTGTGATGCGAGCTGATGTTTTCCACCTTATATACACGTCTATATATGTATGTACGTATTTATCGCCCGAACAGCCATTCGCTTCGATCGCACGCTTTTCCCGAATTCAAATCCTCGCACCTGTTATATGTATATAAATAGTATATAACGGCATATCCATAAGCTTTTAGGGATGTACTGGTTGAATTTTTTTTACGAATAAATGATCCGTCGTCCGCTGAAATTTAATGCGCATGCGCTATAATCGGAAAGCATTTGTCTGCCAGGGATACCAACCGCCGTGAACGTAACCTCAAAAATTTTCACACCTGTGTCGGTGTTGAGCTCAAGTTCCAACGAAAACTGTCAAAATTTTTGAGGTTACGTTCACGACGGTTGGTATCCCTGGCAAACAAATGCTTTCCGATTATAGCGCATGCGCATTAAATTTCAGCAGACGTGGACCATTCAGTCTGTTGGAACTTCACTCTGTACACCACCCAGCTAACGTACTACTATTATAAGCTATCTTCAAGGGTGTTACAAGATATAATACACACGTTAGCGAAAGAATTGTACGATATCGAAACGACAAGTGAAAAAAGAGAATTAGAATGAAGTTAGTAACGTTACTGTAACGATTCATACAGTTAAAGAAAAATCGCTACTTCGCATATTTACGACTGTACGAGAATTAGTAAAACATTACGAACAAAATATACTTTAATTTTACAAAATCCAACTCATGAAAGTCATTTGTTTTTTTTTTTTTTCTAAATAGCCCAATAATGTTGATTTTTTAACCCGACGTTTCGTTGCTAACTTCAGCCTGATAAAAGGGGGATTCTGTAACGTTACGAAGTTCAGGTCATATTCTATCGCTTTTCTTTTTCTCGCATTACCATCGCGGTAGAATATCGATTGTTTCAGACCTTGTTCGAGAAGAAACAAATCCATCTATCGCCCTAATTCGAAATTGTCTCTAAAAAAAAGTTGCAAAAAAATACGAAACAGAGTGATTTGAATGTAGGCGGTTATCGACTCACCAGAATTTCTCGCATCAACCGTGTGACTACCGACGAGCAGTTGGAGCAGTAGGAGGAAAAGTATGCAACCTGCAAAAAGGCCTTTCCGCCGAGCCCAACGGCACTCCATCCTGAGGTGTACTTCAGCTATTCCTGAAACACAAAGGACAGAGAATTTTAGTAATTTAGTACATTTTACACACGACTTTTTGCGAGTGGGTCTGAAAAGCGGGAAATTAGAGTAGATCCAGGTAGGTATCATGTATCAAAAAGATTGCTGTATGTTTATTATTACATTTTCAATTCTTATGTTTGTTTGTTTTTTATTTTATTTATTTTTTTTTTTTTTCGAAGACATTTTTACCTTTCGATTCAACAAATTTTCATTTTTTCTCGTCTACTTGCGAATAACGAGCTCAACGACGTTCGCATAAAAAAATTTCAGCACTGGGGGAAAATTTCAATGTAAACTGGATGGTGTGACGTCGTTTTAATATCGTTCTGTACGGAAAATATAGAATTTCAATTTTACACCGTCGCTTTTAATATATTTATTTAAATTCGAGGGCTCGAATATATATATATATATATATATATGTATGGGGCATTCCATAAAATCTAGATCAAGATTTAACATCGATGTCTCGGATTGGCTTTATAATTATATGTATGAAACTAAATGACGAAAAATGCAATTGCAATTTTTTCAGAATTTTTCGACCCGGCGTATCTGAAGTATGATTTAAAAACTTCAAATGTAACGATGTAACGGAATACCTCATATATGTGTATATATATATATATATATGTTCGTATAACATATACTCAAAGTGCAATTAAAAATAATTGGAACCGTCGAGTGAGATAGAAAGTAACTCGCGATTCTCTTCGTTATTTATCTCTCTTTTTTAATACCGCAAAAAGTCAAACTGATTGACAGGCTTCGAAAACATCTGTTTCAGTGTCGGATATTAATTTTACTCGTACTATGTTTCAGCCTATTTTTGTTATTCGAACATACCGTAAACAGTTCTATTTCGAGAAAATTTTCCAGCCGATCAAACTAGCGTCATATCGATGAAGTGAATATATATGCAGTGAAATTTCCCAGAACTTTGTCTAACAGAATTTAAGATACAATCAGTAATTATCACACTCGACGAAAGTCTTTGGTAAAAGATAACGGAGTTCCAGGATCAAAAGAAGAAAAAAAAAAAAGATATCGAGAAGAGGTCGAGAATATTCAAATCGAAACTAAATTAGAACTAGGGTTCCCCGCTAACGATAAATTCTTTATTTGCTGTAGGAAATAATTATTTCAACTCTATTATATGCCGATGCCCTTTGATGTTTCAAAGGTTTATAAGCCGCGTGCCGGACTGAAAATCGATAACACACATATGCTATGAATCATTGATAATATCCCATAATTGTTTATGGGGTATTTAATAAAATTGCTTTTAGACAGCTGGTGTATTTTCTCAATTTTCAACATTATTTTACGGTAATAAATGAAATTACACACCCGTCACGAAATTGAAATTTATTAAATAAATCGATGTATCAAATATTGGAGGGGAACGTGGGACACGACGTACCCCTGAGTCGTTAATTATTTTTTTTTTTTTAGCTTTCGAGCACCGGGTACCAATTGTTTTGATCTATCTCGACCAAATTCACCATTATATTCCCATAATATTACAGCAAAAGAAAAACATCAGAGACACAACGAACCCTCTACAAAAAATCAATAAAACTTTTTTTATTTTTCTATTTTATAAATGACTGCATCCTTTACTACCTGTATTGAATGAATCATCGATTATCTATCAATCTATCAATATGTATGACCGAAAAATTTATATTTCGAAATAAATGGCCTTTATCTGAAATATCATTTTTGAAAAACTGTGATAAAAGAAATTCAAACTTTTTTGGTAGTCCGTCGTGCCCCAAGTTCCCCTATTTACATGTAATGAAACCATTCAGTTCTCCCGAAATTACTGACAAGTTATATTTATTTGTTTCTCGGCAACATTTTACGCGATAATTTCGTTGAATTTTCTACATATTATTTACTGAAATTAATAAATCAGTAAAACAAGAAAGCAGAAATAAGAAGACGAAAGAAAAAACAAAGACACTAACACGAATAATTTCTTCCTCATCATTATTACTGTTGTTATAATTATAGTTGTAATTGCAGCTTTGTAGCTTCGTAGCTTTGTAGTTTCGTAGTTTCGTAGTTTTGTAGTTTCGTACTTTCGTAGTTTCGTAGTTTCGTAGTTTCGTAGTTTCGTAGTTTCGTAGTTTTGCAGTTTTGTAGTTCTAATAGTTTTAATAGTTTTAATAGTTTTCGTAGACGCGTAGCTATGTAGTTTTGTAGTTTTGTAGACGTCGTCGTTATTCAATTTTATTCCAGCCTCCTGCGAGGAAGACCGAAGGGTGAAAAGGGCGGAAAAGAGGGCTATTTTATTTTTCCTCTTCTCGTCGATAATTCCGTTATTTATTTTATTTTTTCAATACGTGCAGTTGGCCGAGCAAATCACCGAACCGAAAAGTCTTTCGCGCCTGCATCCCGCTCGAACGAACACCTCGTTCCTTTCATCTTCTCCATCCCTGCACGCCTCCCCGTGTTCAAAATAGTTACAATATTGTATAAAAAGCAGGAGAAAAAAAAAAAAAAAAGGAAACAAATCAAAGAGAACAGGGTCCGAACGTGAAGGAAAAAATAACAACGAGTAAAGTGAAGAGAGAAGAGCGCTGAAAAATTACAAAATAAAAATAAAAGAAACAAGGCTAAAAAAAGTAATATGTACTTTTTTAATGAGAATTGCGTTTTGTTTTTGTTTTTTGCCAGAAAAATTGTTTCACAATAAGCGTATTAGAAAATCACTGTCGCGATTATGTATTTTAAAAGAAAAAACCACAAAATAAAAATTACTTCAAACGGTATTTTGCGCACAATAGAAAAATATTTTTGCAATTGAACTAGACAGTATAATCATTTTCTGATTGTAAGTATATTGATGAATAATTTTTAAATTATTGCAATCATAGAAATGTATCGTTTTAAAACTATTGCAAGGATTTCTCAAATTGTAAATCTGGTTGTTTCATTTCTGTTCCTCTTTTTGATTTTTGAGACTTCCAACTAGGCGTGCGAACAACAAATCTGATCAATTTTGTTGAATAGGTAAGAATTTCTACGCGTCAGTTTGGAAGAATAATTGATTTCGATACAAAAAAAAAAAAACACAAGTAAAGTAAATGTAAATATGCGTGCAAAGAAGAATGTTAAAAAAAAAATAATGAGAGCAAATAGGGAGAGAAAAAGAAAACAAAGCCTGACAAAATATCAGCGAATGCAGATATTTTTTTTGGGAAACATTGGGAGACAAAATCACCATGATCATGATTTTACAATGATGATTATCCAGGAACTAAGATTTCGAATTATGAGTGTGTTTTGTTTTATTACGATTACGCTGAATTTCATATAATTCAAAAATCGTGAATTAACGGTTTTTCCTCAGGACGAATCGTTACGATAACGCAACCAACTTCAACATTCATTATTCTTTCTACGCCTCAAGACTCTGTCTAATATTTTCGTGCGGGTAAAATCGAATAAGTGAAATTTAGTAAAGTGGTGTGTAATCGCGAAGCTTTCGGGCCGCAAGCCGTTTCTACTGCGTAAATAAATTGTGCTACGAAAATGAACGACAAGTAGGAAAATTCGTTCACTACTATATTTTACTCGTACCTTCAACCCTGAACATTCTCCCACCTAGTTTCCTTCAACAAACATCGCGACGTGTGCACGTGTATGGAGCATTCCACGCCAAATCAGTAAACGGTTGACCATAATTTTTTTTAATTTTACCAAGTATTTTTTATACCTTTACAACCTCCCTGAAAAGGTTACAAGAATTTTTAAAAATCTTTTTCAATCTCTCGTCTTTACCCTATGATTTTTTGACGAGGGTAAAGACGAGTGATTGTAAAAATTGGAAAAAAATTTTCTAACCTTTTCAGAGTTCGTACTAAAACGTAGAAAATGTCACAGTGAACCGTTTATTGAGTTGGCGTGGAAATCCCCATATATATATATATCTATATATACGAAAATACGAAAGGGATGAATGAATAATAGTAAAATCTATACGTTCCAGGCTTTTTGTGCGGAGAAATCGTGGGTCGTTAAATTAGGTGCAAACCAACCCCCAGAACAGTGGAATATTACAGGCACAACATTACGGACGAATTATTTATGCATGAAGCGTAGAGACATAAGTAGAGGGAAAAAAAAAAAAAGTTTCTGTTACATGTATACCTGTACACTTATGGCATGAAATATTGAGAAAAAACTGAATCGGAGATGAGGTGATGTGGCGATAAAAAAAGACGACAATCGACGCAACCGCGAATTGTTTTTACACCGAGCTACGAACCGTCACGCTCCGTAAGTTCCCGTTTTTAGGGCTCCGCAACTGTGGTCTCCGAAAACGGCGAGTTTTCAGCGTTCCGAGTAAAAAAAGGTGTAAGCTTTCCTCAGGTTGTGAGCTTTCAACGAACTTGCGAAAAAGTGCAGCGTGCAGTTTCACGGAAAACCCTTTCACCATGGGTTTCAAACATTTTTAGTATTATTATCTCTTTGACTCGTATGTGCTTGAATAGGTAGTCAGAGCAGAGAAGAAATACGAGATGATATGCACGTGGGATTTTGATGTACGTCAAGCGGGCGTTGCAACTATCTATCTATCTATCTATCTTTCTATCTATCTATCTATCTATCTGACAATTAAAATTCACTACGGAAACACGCGAATGTCAGAAAGCCGTGTGGCTAAAGCAAACGAAACTATTGATTCGCCCTCCACAGGGTGACGGTACTACCTTTCGTTATACCCTGTGACCAAATTTGACCAAGTATGTATAGAGTATTCCATGCAAATCCAACCAACGTCTGACCCTGACCATTTTTCATTTCATTTCAAAATCTTTTCTGCAATTTTTCCAACTCTGAAACAGTACCCTGAATTCTTTTACATTTTTTTTTATTCAACTGTTTAATTATTTCTAAATATTGAGAGTGATTTTGAAAAGGACCTTTCTTTAAAAAACTCAAAAAATGGTCAAAAACTATATCTTCTTTTTCAAACATTTACATACCGGGCCCATGATGGACCAATTTTGTTTCTGTATTGTTTTTGTTTTTTTTCTTTTTTTACTCCCGAAAAATTCTTCAAACTTCTATTTTTCACTCAACACATTTCGAGACCAGTTTCATTATAGAATTGAACATGTTTTTTATTAACTTCGTATTGAAACCGGTCTAGTTTTGAGTATTTTTTGGAAATTTTCAAACCATTCATACAATATTTGAGTTGATCAACAAAACTGTGTGCTAAAGAAAGGAAAAAAAAAAATTCGCCCATCATGGACTCAGTCTTGAAATGTTTGGAAAAGAAAATACAGTTTTTTCAGAATATAAAAAGAAATTCCTTTTCAAAATCATTCTCCATATTTGCAAATGATTAACCAGTTGAGTATAAAAATCTAAAAAATTTCAGGGTTGAAATAATTGCAGAAAAAATTTGGAATAAAATCAAAAATTGTGTGTGCCAGTGTGAATTCCCCATATATATAGCTGTATGTGTACCAGATCCCACAACATCTGCTCTCACGGAGCATCCCACGGGAAATAATAAAATTCCACACGTTCGAGTAAGTAAATGAAGTGAGTTTAGAGAGGCGGTTGTCGGTATAAGTGAGTAAACAGCCGAGGAGCTGGCGAGTTTACTATACGTGCGTACGTAGAGCTTGACGAAGAAGCAAAATTACCACAAGCGGCAGTGACCGGTTCTTAGGGAGACGTATGTATGTTAAACCATTAATTACAACTCATTAAGGAAAGTAACTACTACCAGAAGCATCTGTCTTTGACGGTATTCCCGATGCCGCGCACGCTCAAGCATAGCGTGAATCATTCTTTTAATCATTTCATTAGTAAAGATCAACGACAAACTGTCGACAAGAGTGAATAAAGGAGAGAAGAGAATTAGGGATAAATAACAAACGAACAATCGATGTGCTGCGTATTTTTTATCGTCACCGATTTAAAGTTAAAGTAAAACCGTCGACAGCAAAAAGAATATTTTTTTTTTTTATTTTTTATTTTTCATTAGAGAAGCAATAAATTTATCCCAATAAAGAATTTTCTGTAACGAAACGCGTTCGGTGGGGGAAAAAAAAAAAAACAAGGTCAAAGTTGGTAACCTAATCGTCACAAAAGATTGGACAAAAAAAAAAAACGAAAAAAAAATAGTGAGAGATAATTGTTTTATTATTTGTTTCGATTTCCGCAACTTCATTTTTTGTGCAACAAATATATTATTTATAGGTGATTTTAATCAACAATTGTCACCGAATGCACTATACGCATAGTTAACCACGCGACATCGCCGGTTGGACTAATTAAAATTCCAACTATAAAGTAAGAAGAAAGTATATTGTAATATTGAAGAATGGTGTATAATAAAGGAGGGTTGAAGAATTAATGAGGGGTGGTCAGGGGTTCGGAAAATGTCAGGTCAAAGGGGTTGAAGAAGAAGGGCGGTTTTCGTATCTGATGGGTAATTCGCGGTTGCAAAGATCGATCAAAATCCTTTTTATCTCTTTCTCTCTCTCTCTCTCTTTCTCTGTCGTATAGAAAGATAAAAAACATGATGATATTTGTGTGAAAATAGAGGCTCCTTTTCGTACTTCTTTTCCACTTCTCTTTCTTCTTCTTCCTCTTCTTCTTTTATTTGCAACGACTGCACCGAAGAAATACCTTAAGCCCCACGTTCCAAGAGGAAGGAAGTGAAACGCGGATAAGGTGGGAAAGTGAAAGGCATTTTTTAATTATTTTACAAATATTTTTCGATGAGAATTCCTCCTTTACGACGAAGAGTCGGGGGTGAGAGCAGAATTTCCGGACTCTTACTCTGATCAGCTATAGCCGCTCGTTTAAAATATTGTTGTATAATATACCTACATCAGCCTATACGCGAGGTGATAAATGAAAAATTAATTAATTGATTAATTGATCCCACATTTTAAGCTTTTTCGAACAAAAGGGTGTATAAGTGCAGAAAATGTAGGTGTAATGTACGCGAAATTCATACGATATTTCAATACCTCGGTTTCATATATTTGGATTGATTTCGATGAAACGACGTAATTGAAAAAAAAAAAAAAAAATCAAACACCAAAACTCTTTACCAGTTTGGAATGTGTTTGAGAGACAAAAAAAAAAAAAAATACTCTACACTTGCAAAAATTAAATTTCAACAAATATTTCACGCAAGATTTTTGCAATAATAATTGAAAAAGTACTGAAATGATCAAAGCCAAAATTTAATCAGTTCCAAGTTTGGAAAAGCCACGTCGATTAAAACCAAAATCATTGAAAACCGGTAACTCGTTCTCGAGATATCGCCGGGCAAAAAAATTGATCACAGACGTCCATTTAAAAATGATATAAGATGATTCTCTAAATTTAAAAACGTGGAGATCTATTGAAAACTCAACTTTTTATGTTCGGGGTGATTACAATAACTTCCTTTTTATCTCTATGAAAACAGAGAGACTGAAAGTTGAAACAAAAAAAAAAAAACACTAAACACGCTGTAATACCATTAGACTTATTTGCAAACATGAAACCATTTATAATCTGTAAAATTGTACAGCTAAATAGAATACTTCCAGACGGTATTAAATTTCGACGCTGTCGACGTTTTTTTTTCTCTTTTCTTTTGTGTTTTTTTCTTTTGTCGTTTCTACTTTCCTCCAGACGAGAATTGTGATTAAATTTGCAACGCGTTATACGTATAATCTCGTGCCCATGACTATTTTAATAAGGTAAATCAAAGAGGAATGGGTTTTGTTCACGGGAGAAACGAGACAGGTAAATAGGTTCAAGTACGCCTATGGTAAAACAGGGAGCGAGATCGCGACGCAAAGGGCGCTCAGTCGGTGTGATAGAGCAGAGCTACTGACTAGGTGAACTCCGTCAGCAGCAGCAGCGGACCCAGTCAGCGTCGAGGTGCGGACACGTCACGATTCGATGATTAATACGACGGTGGCATGCGAACCGAAAGTATAAAGGTGTCCGCAATGTTCCCTCTTTCCTCCCTCTCGGCCTCCCTTCAGGGACGCTGCTTAACGATGGGAAGTGAGTTACACTGTAGTTTGAGTAGCTTTTAGAACTTGAAGCTTTGAAGGTTATTATTGCACATGTGTACTCAACTTTTGCCTGTCACTTCGTGGGCATGTGAGGCACGATGTTGTACGAATTGTAAACATGGACGTGCAGATATGTGGAATTGGAAAATTTTATCGCCACCTTTTCCTCGGAAGAATAGTTAAGAGTCAGACGGTTGGAGTAGAAGTTAAATAAAATTGAAGAAATTGGAAAGAAAAGAAAATAGCGAGATTAATCTAATTGTTGAAGTCGACTAAAATTGAGGAAAAACTACACGATGTCGAAGATAACTGTAAGTTGAATGAAATTAGAAGTTTCGCAAAGTTGAGCAAAACTACAAGATGACCAAAATTGCGAAGTTGAGTTACAATGACAATGGTCGAGCATTTTTAGTGGGAATTGGTTTGGCAATTTTTTATAAATTTCACCAATGGCTACAAGAAGTTTGAACAAAATCCGAAACCCTTTTGGGTTGGGTAAGAACATCATGCTAAAAATGATCAAAATCGAATGGGGCTCAGGTACATGGGTTGCTAATTCGACATGGAATGTTTATCTCCGGTGGTATATTTATAACTACAAGTCAGTGAATTTTTACTAACTCAAATTTACAGAGTTAGATACCTGTAGAAAATTGCGAGAAAAATAGTTTACGATAATCGTACAACGGTAAACGACAAAGAAAAGATATGAGAGACTAATTGAGGTACATACGACAAGGAGGAGAAGAAGGTGGAGGTGGAGGAGCTTTGTCCTGGGTACACAGTCACACGTGTCGAAGAGTGTATACTTAGGGAAGACAAGACCATAAACTGTATAAATAAATGCATAAAAGATTGGTAAAACCATCGAGAAAAGCAGGCAGGCAGGCAGGCAGGCAGGCACTCAGACAGGCGCTTATTGACCCGCATATAGTGAAAAGGTGCGGGCAAACGGCATAATCCGGATGGATAATCGGCTTAGCGTTGGTTCTCTCCGCCCTCCTCGTCATGGTTCCACGTTCCACCTCCAAATTGTTGTGCGGCATGCAACAAAATGATGGAAGATGCAACAAACGCAAATGTCGAAGCTTTTCTTCTTCGTCTTCGTCATCGTCGTCGGCAAACAAAGGCCACGAGTATAGATGGATTTCACCCGATAGCTGTTAAACGGAAAAACGTCACGGGGAGAGAGAGAGAGAGAGAGAGAGAGAGAGAGAGAGAGAGAGAGAGAGAGAGAGAGAGAGAGAGAGAGAGAGAGAGAGAGAGAGAGAGAGAGAGAGAGAGAGGAAGAGGAAAGAGCTCAGGTAGTTTTTCAGGTAGTTAGCATCGGTAGCCGATGTGCTTTGGGGTCTCTTACTTACACTGCACTGCAGAAGAAAGGAGCGTGACGACGTGGTACATTAGCTCAGGGGGTTTCATGGGGGTATATATTTGCTGCCTGCCTACCTACTGCGGAAAATGGAAACGTATACACACGTCAATTTATTGTGTGCAACACCCCGAGTAGATGCACCGACAGAGATGATGGATGGGGCGGGTCCCATTCGTTGTGCAAATACAAATACAAATACAAAAATGAAAATGCCAAACACTTTGAAACGCTCGCAACTACACACACACACACAGACACCGACACTATTGGAGAATACTCTCTTCCTCCTCCACCTCCTCCTCCTCCTGCTTCTTCTTCTTCTTCTCTCTAAAGATGCTGATAGGTGTGACTGCACATTACAGAAGTTGGAACGTTATAATACCCGTAACGTATATATCACATGTACCAAAGCCTTGTTCACCGAAAACTAGGTATAATGTCAAAGATTTATGACAGCGAACATTTCTGTGTTTACCTTCCGTATCAACGAATATTCTCAAGGTGGTACCAGTAGTAGGTAGGTAGGTAGGTACTGTCCACACTTTGGAATCCAACGAAAACTTGCTTTCCTATTTATTTACGTACATATGTTGCACAAGTCTTGAAAAACTAAACCGGATTACAGACGCTACAGTTCGCATTCATGTTGAATGTTAAGCAGAGGATTGATTACTTCATTCGATATAAGAAAATATAACCTGACTTCGTTACTAACTAAATTCTTCAATTGCATCATACAAATTTTTATCTACCGAGAGTTTCCAAACTTCGATTAACTTGGAATTGGTTTTCAATTTTGGATTTCATTTTTCTTTTTTTGATCCTTCTTAACGATGACATTTTTGCAATTTTATGTTTAACATCGGAAATTTCAACAACTACTTTTTGATTTTCTACATAATCACGTGAAGTAAAAACCTAGTAAAACGTAGACTCGGTGACTGATACATGCTTAAATTCTTATTTGGACACATTAAACATCTGTCGTAGAACTTTCGTCACGATGATGATCGTCATCAGTCGAACGGTTCGCGTTCCATGGATATATACATATAACAAGACTGTAACACGCGGACAGAGTGATAAATGTCAAGTGAGCCAAGGATGGTCCCTATACAATCTATCCATCTCTAAACATGTGTATGCATACGTATCTTCGTACATACGTAACGTACATGTACGTACATATGTACCCATAACATATACTGCAGCCGGAATGCTTCCTGTGGGAAAAAGCGACCGCAGAGCTAATTGAATGAAGTCATTCCGAGTTTAATAGTTATCCGTCTGACCAAGTAGAGGGAAACAGAGAGATAGAAGCATGGGCGGAGAAAAAGAGATGATCACGTGATGTCGAATTAGGGAGAAAAGCTGACACCTTGCTCGTCTTTGACATCGGCGCATATGGTGTAAAAAAACGCAATTCCAAAACACGAGCATAGTCCAGGTGCATTGAAATTCTTGAAAGTTTCAAGCTCCAACAATTGGCGTCATCTTTTTCATCTCCCTATTATTTAACAATAGCTAGCGACTTGATATCAATCCAAAATTGATAAGGTATTTTTATTTAAACACGTAGCTGAGACAATCTAAAAATTATCAGAAACATGTGAACATACACCTCCTATCATCACCGTGACGGAAAGTCGACAAACAAGTAGTTAGTGTTTAAGGAATGGCCTCTTATACAACTGGCGGAGGATGGTGATGCAGTGCAGCAAAAGGCTCGGTGATCTTAAGGCCTCGCTCACCGTCTCTCTCTCTCTCTCTCTTTTTATCTATCTCTCTCTAGGTTTAACTAGACGCTTCCTTATTTTCCCAATGATAAAATAAACATAAATTATGTACCAGAGAGAAAGAGAGAGAGAAAGAGCAGGGACGTAAGGAACGGTTGTTACTGCTGTGTTATTAACACTGGTGCATATCAGAAGCGTTCTCTCTATCTACTCGATGCTGTCAATTATAAGTCGAGAGAGGATTGTGCGATCAAATCGTACCGCGAGTCTGCGGTACTGCAGTTTTGTTATAACTACGTTATTAAGGTGAGCGTACCAGTTATTGACACGTTTAGACCCAGTTATTGGCTCTCTCATTTTGCAAAATTATAAATCTATGGCACAAATTGTGAATTATTCGATGACCAAAACCAATCGCTGGATATTTAGACACTACGAATAAATTTTTTGGTAATTTTGGAACTAAGGATAAAACAGATACACAACCAAAAAAGGATCAATAACTGGTACACTTACCTTCGGTAAAAGATATTGAGAAGAATGAGCAAAGAAGTTGTAACTCGAAGGGAAGAAATAAAATCAGAAATTTCATCGAAATTGCGTGTCGTATAGACGCGTGTGTGTCCAAGTATCATAAAAGGTTCAATCTGTCGGTAAACGTATGTATATATTGTATATGCCAAAGGGTTATAGTCATGTTTCAGGGTCGCGTAAACGAGCGGGCCAATTTGAAGGGGTGCCAAAAGCAAAGGCATGCAAAGGGTAGACGGCTCGGAAGGCTGAAGCAACGTCGAAGAGCTCTTCGCGGCACCGTCAGGTACGAAACGGCACGGTGCGTCACGAGGCGCCTTATCACGACGTCAAGTCGACGACGACAAGGAAAGAAGGAATTGGAAAGGTGGATGAACGACTGGAACGAGCCTATAGAGCCTGAGGCCTTCACCCTTCCGGTAGAAACAAACCTATCCTAGGTTACAAATGCATAAAGTATGGTGATTCATGATGCATCTCATAATATTTCGACCTATCAAGATCTCGTAATGAAGGAATAGGTCATTATAATGGGCGGGGGTACAACTTGGACGGTCTATAATCTTATCACCGGATTGGAAACGTGGTCATTCGCAACTTACATGCGCCATGCCACCATTTTGCTATCAATTTCAATGAAAAAAATCCAAAATGGTCTTCAAACTAGAGATAATAAAGCCTTTAAACTGAAATTACTTCAGGTGTTTTCAATTTCTTAAAAAAAAAAAAAAAAATTGAGCTGAGGTTCATCGTACCATGCTCACTAGTCTTCAATCATCCTTTGAAAACTGATCGAAACGTCGTGTAGGTACATGACGAAAAAACTGTTTACCATCGATTCTGAGAGTCGATTTGATCAGTGAAATGAATTGGAATCGTACCAAATCACGTGATTGGTAACTTGACATCAAGTAGACTCGAATCACTGGCCGTTATACCAACTCGTACATCATTGAATTCTTCCGGAACCAGTTGAAACGGGCTGGAGTCTCGTCAAATCAATTTTCTGTACAAAAGAAATTCAAGATACCTCAAACGGTGACAGTTTTAATAATGATACCGTGACTGGTGTCCTAGTCCGTTATGGACAGTTATTCGAGTACATTGACCAATCGAAGAGAGAGTTGGCTGGTTTCATCCAAGAAGAGTTTTCATTCTTACCAAATAATACAGATTACAGTATTACTAACCGCGGTCGGTTTTCTTTTCCAACCGCAACGCTGCAAACACATCGATTAATTTCTCCCTCTCTTGTCAATCATAACAGAACATCGAACATCCAGGTCAAGCGTTAATTTGTCCCCATTCCCACTGGTCTCTGAATCTTTTGAACTAATACTCTCAAGAAGTTTTCGCGAGAATATAACAGTCTTATCTCACGTGGCGGGATGAAGAATCTATATTAATATCCTCTGGGGAACTTTACAGTCGTATCCGAATGACCCTGCGAATTTTAGTCTATAATGTATGTATGAGGTTTCGCGGTACGTGGTAAGTAGAGCGGAGAAAAGCGTCTCTGCATCTAAAACCCGGAGAGAAACCAAGAAAACTGGGAAGCACTAGCGACCGAAGTCGTCCCATGGGAAAATACGGGAAGGAAGAGGGAATGGTACGTGAAGTCGGTAGTCAGGAATCGGGACTCCTTGTATACCCGTTATCGCCGTTTTCTCACGCGCAAGATTTCAGAAGAACCATTCCAGGAAGCTGAAGACGACGAAGACGAAGAAGAAGGAGGAGGAGGTCCTCCTTTTCGTCACTTCTACTAGTGATTTTCACGTTTCGGTGAAGAGAGGCTGGATGGTTGGGTAACTAGATAATAAGTAAGAACAAGTCCACGCATAGAGACGTGTACACATTAAGGTGGTGCCCTAAACGTTCACTTATACAGGGTGTCAAAATTTAAAACACATTTCATTTTCAGTGGAGCTAATGGTTCAATTATTGGAAAATGTGTCCTACAAAAGTTGTATGGTTCAGAGAGGGGGACACATGAAGAATTTTTTTCGTGCGGTCCAGCATCATAACTGGTGATGCTGTGAAGGTTGAACCAGTTTAAAAAAAAAATGGAATCATGCATTTTTGTTTATAGATTGGGGCTGTTGAGCCCTTTTTCGTGTTTGGAATACGTAGACTGCGTCACACTTCAATAGAATCGCGTAACGGTTACGCACAGAGTGAAATTCACCCCATCTCGAAAAAAAGTGACGATACATGTTCTGCTTCAAAAATGAGTTCCAAACATCCAACAAAAAATATCTAGGTATTGTTTAAGGATGGCAGAAAAATTTGTTTCAATTTTCCTGACCAAATTTTATTGTTTAAATATTGTAAAACGTCGACAAAGTTAACGTACTAAAATGGACTCTACGAGGAGACTCATGATGTAAGAAAACAAGGTGTGTACCAGTACCGAAGACCGATTTTCGCTCAGTCTGCGTATGTCCAAGATGACGTCACAGAAATCACGTAACTAGGTTAGGTACTTGAGGTTACTTATTTATTTCCGTACATTCTGTTTGCTGAAAATGCCAGTTTCTGCGGTCAAAAGTTGAAGAAGTAACGATATAAAAACACTAAAGAACAAAATATCAAGCCTATTACATGACTTCACCTTGGATATGTTTTGTGATTGGTTCAACTGATTCGCATGAGCATTGTTTAACCTTGTTTCCTGACATCACGTGATGATTTTGAAAAATATTTGAGGTTATATTCACCCCAATCGACCAATTAGAGTAAAGTTTGATTAAAAAAGATTTGTGGATTACATTCTTTACCTAAAGAGCTAACAATGAGAGACAAGCCTGTAGTAGGATAGCAAATTGGCGTTGAAGCAGAAAAAAAAGAGATTGTTGAGCTGCAGTATAATTTTAACGAGTTTAATTTATACGAATAAGTTTTTCGAATTTATGAAAATCTTGAACAAAAACCATGCAAAGTACGATACTCGATGTCTTTTACCTTCATCCTATCCTCTACCTCTCTTTCCAATTCGGTTCCCAATACAATGGAGTGGAAGAGTATAGAAAAAATTCGAGTAAAATGAGAAGAAATGAATGAAGAAAGCGGGTGATGAGAAGAGGAGATGATGAAACCGGCTTCTACTTTGCTCTCGTCTACTATTTCGTTCCCCCAACGCCACACGATCTCTGGATTATAGAGATCCTCGGTTATGGGTTCTGCGATTCTGGGCGCTGGAGAGGCGTGCGAGCGACGCGTAGGTTGATTCATAGCGCCAACTACTACCCTAAAAAACTATTATTCTCTTCCGTCTTTCTCTCTCTCTCTCTCCCTCTATATATTCCTCCGTCCTTCTTCCTTACTGTTTTTTGTTACCGGTCTCTTTATAGTCGTCTCAGCGGTATTTGGACGTTCTTTTACATCGTTCGTTCCATTCGTTCAGGCAAACCTGTCTCTCGCCAGGTTATTTCTTCTCCCTCCTCTATTCGCCACCGTCTGTCGTGTATTTCTATCGCTCGATGTTTAATTTCACGTTTTTTGTTTTTAGTTTTTTTTTGGTTTTTGACTCACCGATCAGGCAGTAAACACGAAAATATTGATGGATAATATAAAAATCACAATGCAGCAATTTTTTTATTCATCAGTTTCTTTCTTATTTTCACATGCGGCAAGAATTTAGGTACAACCGATTATTTAATATTGTTAATAAAAATTGCCAAGTAATTATGGTATAATTATAATAAGAATAGTAATAATCAAGGAGTTAAACCGCAATCGGCAGTGTCGACTTTCCTTTCAGCGAAGCATGGCAGTAAAATTACAGTGTCGTTATCAAATCGTCACGCTCGTATACATATAAACGCGTGTGTGCATATGTATAGCGATGGCCATATCTTATCCTTATGTTAATAACACTTTGCGTAGTCTGAATTCCGTTCTTTTTATCAACTTTTGCTCATCGAAAAAACTTTTAAGAGGAAAAAAAAAAAAAAGCAAAAACTGCCCCCGCATCAAAAATAGACTGTAATAAAAAAAAACTTGGAAAATAATAAAATTTTATAGGCGGGTGTAACGCTTGCAAAAATATAATTTCCGGTATTATTGCTGTGTATGAATATATCTATATATATAATATGCCTGCTGAACGGCAGGTATACGGATTGAAATACAGCGGCAGTAAAAGAGGTGCGTGGTACTGGTTGTGCAATTGAAAAGGGAATAGGAAAAATAGGTAATAAAAAAAAAAGAGAAATAAAAAAATAGAGAAAAACGAAGTATAAAAAGTCCCGGAAACGTTTAATAGCTTCTCTGAAGGAATCAGGTATTATTTCGGGCCTTAAATGGCGGATCGTGTATTGTGTTACATATTTTATTATATGTATAGTACATCGTTGCAGTTACAGGGTTTAAATATTTATATATATACATGGTGTATACACTATACAGTATACATGTATAAAATAGATTTAACCTCTAGACGGCCGGTAACACCACTATAGTGGTGTTGCCATGATTCGAACATATCCGGGGAACATTGGGGGATGATTATATGGAAGTATCCCACCAAAGTAGGCATGTATCACAGAAAAAAATCCCGGCCGCCAGCAGGTTAAAGGAGCTGTGCGAAATGATATATAATATACATGGTATGCGGAAAACGTAGGTCGTGTCATAAAAAAAAAAAAAAAAAAAAAAAAAAAAAAAAAAAAAAAAAAAAAGGAAAAAGAATTATGTGAAATAAAGAATGACTGGCTGGCAAAAGAATATTTTATACACAAGAAAGATAGCAGTGGAATAAAACCGAGGTAGACACAAAGGGTCTCCTCCTGGGCGCATAAAAAATAGCGTTATAAAATTGAAAAAAAAAAAAGACATTCGTTGTATATAGATACATGAATTTTCGCTTGAATATAATATAGACGTAATATTAAGTATATGATATATATATGTATATATAATATATAAGAATAGCATAAATTGTATGATAAGGCGAAATAGCACGCGAATAAAAATTCTTTTTCAAAACTTTTCATCGCAATAATATCGTCGTGTGATTTCAGTGACGTTTAAATGTCAATTAAAACGCGATAGCAATTTCCGAGTATAATTATTCTGGTACGATCATGAAGAATGAAATTTTTCTCAATTCATCAGGAAACGATGATCGAGTCTTGAATAGATTGGTGTAACAGGGAAGTGGGGCAAACAACGGGGGCCAATCGGAGATGATAGTTTTTTCTGGATTTAAGATCGGCTTGTTTCTAATTATGATAATGGCTCTCTCTCTCTCTCTCTCTCTCTCTTGCGGATGATGATGATAATGATGATGATGATGATGATGATCGCGGTGAACATCTGTCTGGTGTGGGGGGGTAATTTGACGGAGGTGGAAGGAGGAAGGATAAGCGCTATATACCCGGGGTCTATTAATCATACAAATGGTTCATTACGACGGTATAGGTTTAAGAAGACGCGCGGATAATCGGAGAGGAGAGAACGGGAAGTCAGAGATGGAGATGGAAGCCGGTTCGAATCGTACAAAGTTCACTGATCATCCCCGAAATCTGTACATATATGTAGTAGGGTGATCCTTACTTAGGGTGTTGATGATTTTTTTTCAGACCACCCCCCAAACCAACTATAAATAATTCAAAATCAATACTAACCCGTGCCTGTAAATGGATGGATATCACCATTTAAAATACACCCGTTTCAGATACATTCTCAGCATATAATTCATTGTCAGAGCGACGATGTTCGAATCAATCTGTAATCGCGAAGGTTTAGTGAGTATTAGTACTACTATCTGAGAAAAAATTCACATCATCGTACCAACAAATCTCGACGAATTGCACACCCTAGAAATTTGACTTATTCTTTTTATTTACAAGAAATGCAATTGTCTATATTACCTGGTACGATGATGTGAATTTTTTCTCAGATAGTAGCACTAATGCTCATTAGAACCTCACATTGATAGATTTTTTCGAACATTATTACTTTCACAGTAAAATATATACTAAGAACGTGTCCGAAACACGTGTATTTTAAATTGGGAAATTCTTCCTCTTACAGGCACGGGTTACAGTTGATACAAAAATCTGAAAAAAATTGTTAATTGTTTTTGAATTATTTACAGTTGATCTGCTGGGATGATCCGGAATAAATTCGTCAACATTCTAAATGTTGGACCACCCTAATATATATTATAATAATATGTATACATTGCTAAAATGCGTGTGAGAAGTTTGCTTCTTTGATATGAGGCTGAAGTTAGTAACCTTACATTGTAATGGTTAACGTTTCGGAAAAACCGTTATTTCGAAAAATTGCAAAGTAATGTCGAAAATTCATTAAATCGTAATGAGGCAGAAATTTTATTGATATGTTAAAAACTTGACTAGATACTTCAAGGTCACTGGAAGCTAATAAAAAAAAAAATAATAATAATAATTTTTCGTTACGTTAACGTTACTGAATTTAGCCTCGATCTTTGATTACGGAATCGTGATGAGGTTAAAGTTCGCAATTAGTTTTGAGATAATAATCTTGTATTACGCAAATTGTCTTCAACTTGAGTGAAAAATACTGATATATTAATTTTTAAACGCAAGTTATTTCACGAGCCTGAAGTTGGTAACATTTACGTAACGAAACGGCTTGGGGGAAAATCGGTATTGTGCAATTACTGAATTATCTTCAAGGAGTTGCCTTTTCAAAATATACCTATGATTTATGTTTCGTTCGTCATCGTTATCATGATTTACTAAAGTTCGGACAATCATAAATCTGCGAAGTAAGTAACGATTTTTCCTGAGCATGCATCCGTTACTGAAAACGTTACTAACTTCATCCTCGCAATATTTCAAGGTTAGAAATGGTGGATTTGATTTTTTTTTTTCATCGTTTCGTTACAATTCGCGGGCTTATTTAACTTCCACGATGTTGAAGTTGGTGACGTTGCTGTAACGATGCGATGATATGTTTAGAAGAAATCGTTACCGCGCAATTTTGGAATTGTCTGAAATTTAGTGAACAGTAATAAACAAAACATAGCCATCATACATATTTTGTAAAGCCAACTCTTTGAAGGTCATTCTAGAATTAAACGATAATGAATTTTTCCATCATGTTTCGTTTTTTCACTAACTTCAGCCTCGTTAATTGCAACCTCACTTGAAATCAAGATTCCTAAC
The DNA here is from genome assembly GCF_021155775.2 of Neodiprion pinetum. Lineage (NCBI taxonomy): Eukaryota > Metazoa > Arthropoda > Insecta > Hymenoptera > Diprionidae > Neodiprion > Neodiprion pinetum. The sequence continues at coordinate 32,540,682 of NC_060236.1, read as the reverse complement.
TTATCTGCAGCAGCATGAGAAGAAGATTCTTTTACCATTCGATCTGTAGCTAATCATAATCTTTTTCTCCGGAGTTCTTTGATGTGAGATTAATCGACGAGGCTGGAGCTAACAGTCAGAATTAAACGTTTCATTGTTCATTCGAATTAGAACAAGGCAGCGAAGTCCGAAAATCAAAACTTTGTGAAACACCTCGAAGAATCCCGAATACTTTATCAGGCTGAAACATTGGGTAGAAAAATTACTGTTTTGCAAGTTTATAGTGACTGAATATCAGACATTTCTCAAACTGTTAAGAAATAACGATTTTCCAAAACGTTGATCATTGCAATAACGTTGCCAACTTCAGCCTCCTGTATAATAATACTTTTATAAAATTATGAGGATAAAACCGAACCGCATTTATCTATTTCCAAAAAAGTTCAACACATTTGGCTGCTTACTTCAGCTTCGTAATGATCGTTGGTTGTTGGAATAAAACTGAATCAAGCCCGCCAACGAAATGTCGATTTCTCTGTCCGTCTAACTATCTTCTGGATGATAGAAGCGTCGGTTTGTTTACAGACTAACTACTCGTTCGGTCCGTTGTTTACATAATTATTTGCATCCCACATCAACCCTGTCGTGACGTAAGTATGTTATGTCTCAACTCGCCCACGTATCACAGTCGTTGTTGGGTGTAAGATACACACGTGAATCGTAACTCTTCTTCCTCTTCTCTACGTATAATGTACATAACATGTACGTTACATACATATGAAAATCAACGTATCTCTGTCTTTCTGTCCGTATGTTCGTTCGCTTGTAACTCCGGCGCTATTGAACCGATTTTGATTATTTTTTTTTTCTATGGATAGCCACAACGTCTGGCTAAGATTTAGGCTATATTTCAATACAGCCAGATCAGTGGTTTCAGAGGTACAACGATCATATATGTAAGCCAAGTCGGAATGGGATTACAGATTACGGATAAATGAAAGTAATATTCAAGAGTTTACAACGTTTCGATGATGAGCTCCGCAAAAAAGTCCACGAGAGCAATTTCGACGCGTGTGATAATTTTCCTTCAGAAAGCTTTTAGTAAATATTCGCGGGCGGAGCCGCAACGGCCTGATAATCGTATAATAAAGCATAAAAAAGAAATCTTTCTTTACACAAACAGACGAGTAACCGCAAGTACGGTTGTAGATTGGGCAGAGCTTATAAAGCTTATCAGCCAGCGGCACGATATCGTCACCGTCAACTGGATGATTAATGCTCGTTTGTCAGTTCCGCGAAAATCAAATGAATTGGTCAAAAGACCAATTATTGATATTGCGATTTAAATTGTTTTTAATATGTTTTTTTTTTTTGTTTTTTTTTTTATGCCTTCGAAGTTCAGAACTAATTTTCCGCCTCGATTGATCGTCAATTATTTTTATTTACACTCGTTAGGAATGGCAGGTTGAAAGAAGAAATTCTAAAAATAAAAATCCGCGATCATTTTGCAACGAACCGAATGTAAAAATCGGTACGACAATCTGTGAGGAATTTATTTACGAATATAAAATAAGAAATTTCCTAATTGTAGTAATCGGACCAACTATACGGAGTTTTCAGGTAAAACAGTAACGGAACGATGTAATTTTTCTGACCTTGTTCTTAACAAAGTGTTTTGATTGTAAAATTGAAATTCAGTGTCGAGACGTTTTTTTTTTTTTTTAAATCAGATTCAAATTGACCAGCATTAGTCGTCCCGTTTAATTTTCGTTTCGTTATGTATTCAATTTCACACATTTCTGACCTGACTAAACGTCTCCTCGACATTATTAGGCTCAACTAGAGTCTAGCCTATGTTTTTAGATCATTGACGATGTTTCAGGCTGAACCGAGGTCTAAAAAACACGATCTTTCCTACATCTGTTTTCTTCCGCATCTAACTCTTGTCTGATGATCATTCTCGGACGTAAGATGTGATAAAATTCCAGAGATGTGCTAAAAAGCGTGGAATCAATAAGATCGATCACGTCGACATGGCGATGACCCAAAATCGGAGACATATTTGAATAAAAAAAACAACAACAATCAACTCGGACTAATGAAATACCAGTGTTCCAAGTCGTTTGTTAATTGCCAAGAATAATTACATGATTTATGACTGATGTTGACCGTCGGAACGTGAAAGAATTTCAACGGTAAAGAGAGGGGAAAGAAAAAAAGGAGGAAAGAGATTTGAGGAAAAATTAACACTGGTAGAAACACAACGAGGTAACGTTAATCGACCAGAGAGGAGAATTACCACGTCAATATCAATTATATCATTTAACGAGGGTGAAAAGGGTGCAGAAAAAGCGACGAAAAGAGAAGACGACTTTTCTCTTATAGCGAGAGGCGAAAAACCTATAAAAAAAAAGATTTATAATGGCATTCGGTTTTTCGTTTGACTTATAAATTATTAACATGTATCTTCTCCTCGCAACGCTCCAATTTTTAATAAGGCGTATGTAATAAGTGACGAGAAATAGCAACAGAGAGAGAGAGAGACAGAGAGAGAGAGAAATTCTGCGAACGTAGAATAATTTGTAATGATCTCTGCGTGTTTCATTAGAATATGAGTTGCAGCAGGGAATTCAAAGTTCCCGAGTCTCAAGAAGTGAGTGAGTCATCAAATTATACCGGTAAACTAAAATTAGCAAACGTTATAGTTGTGTAGTTGAAACTAGGTGTTCACGCTGATGATTGCCGAGTTTATACCTCGAAGAAATTTATATTCTACCCTGGAAAGGGGAAGAGAATTTCAAATTTCGAACATCGCTAATAACCACATCACGACCAAGAAAACTGTATAATATAATGGTTAATAATTGTTCTACAAACTTAGTTCGTAAATCGTTTGTTATTAACGAGCAAAGTTTTGATTAAAAACGGTAGACGACGCGATTCGGCTCTGACCAACACCAATTTTTATAGATCTGTAAGTTTCTATCAACCGTTTGATGTAGTAGAGATGCATGTTTTTCAGCGCGTCAATCATCAGTCATCGAACACGTAATGCGTATAGAGCGAAAGTCCGTTTAACAGTTTTTACGTTTTAATCGCTTTTATCGACAGCGCGGAATGGTAAACGTCGATGAAAAACAAATACAAATCAGCGCGTGAAACAAACGATGAGTTATCATAGATCAGAGAAACTACACCAGGGCATGAAGTCATTTCTAATTCCTTTTCAACGACGATTCTTATATTGTTTGGATTGTCAATCGGTAATTATGTGTTCCATATTTCATGATTTCGGATTTCTTGACCCTGATCAATGCGGAATATTATATTATCTAGAGTCGTGACATTTGCTCCAAAGTGTTGTGATAACTACTACTCCGAAAATTCGTCTCTTCAATTCTTACTGCAATAACTTAACGATCTATGAATATGTGCGTAATCTTTTCATTCTAAATTCGATCGATAGTAAGATAAATTCCTAGGATTCAAATCGAGATTTTAGGTTTGGGATATTTTAAGGAATTTTAAGAAACAAAAACTCACTCGATCGTTGACGTGGCGTTGAGTCCGTTACTCAAGAAGAATCTCCAGATATAACAGAACAACAATGAAACGTTGAACACACCAACAACAATTGAACGGAAACGAAACCATAAAAATTCACTGTCACAATCATAAACTAAAACAACAAACAACAACAGGAACCACAAGTTGATGAACAGCGAAACATAAATCCGCGAACGAAAAATGACGATTAGATAGATAGACAGGACAGCAAACGTACGTATCTATCAATCTATCTTATATCTAGTAAGAGAACGTATAAAACTGCAGCACTTCCACTGAGATGCAGAGGGTCGGATCCGCACGCACAAAACACTTGAGAGATATTTTATACTGTATCCTTTATTCGAAACGAACTATCTCCTGCTCAACACCTCACAAAATATTTCAAATTTTTATACACGTCAGTTGCCTATCTCAATTTGATTTACGTATTCCAGGGCTGTAATTACGATAATTGCTAGACGATCTCGATCTCCGCGTTGCTTTTCCTCTCCTATTCTCTTTATTGCTTCGTGTTTCGGGCGCGTTTTGTGAGAATTTGAATGTCGTTTGATCGAAACCGTGCGCTTATTATTTGAATATTATTTATTTATTACTCGAATATCGTGGAGCTCGATTTTTCTTTCTTTCTTCTTCTTCTTCTTATTCAATATACAGCGTATTTGTCATATTTATCTTGGACGTTACGGAGGAACTTTTGAATCACACGCAGCAGGCTCTTTGAATACTGGCAGAAATCTGTTCCACCCGTTGCTGTTGCAGCTTAGCGATTAGTCGATGATCACTGGGCTCCTCGTATTTCACTGATACGCAACACCATTGACAAGCGAAATAAAAATGACGTTGAAAACGGCGAATATCATCGAAGGAAACACACACATGGACACACACAAAATCACACACTGATTTACAATGCAGGATTATTAAATCTGCACCCACCAAGGTACGATAAAAGAGATCGATCGTCAGGTACAACGATACACCTTGTTTCGAAAAGGCGGTATCAGCGTCCCTTTTTCGTCTAATATATCGTGTATCGCATCGTATCGTACATATATCTCGTTATCCAACGTGTCGAGATAACCAAATCGTAAGCAATCGTACAAACGCGATCGTCAAGACGGCGTAGTGTCCTCGCGTATTTCCATGACTGATTAAAAACGGCGTGCCATTTGCCGGCCGAAGAAGCAGCTGCGAATTATCCTACGGTTATGGAAATCGCCGTGTTCCCCGCAGGAGGTAAAACCGTAAAACACGATAACTTTTTCGCCACTCTTATTAATTCACTCACGTTCCCGGGCCTTGTTCGATTGTGCGTAGAAATTCTACCTACGTCGAAATATCCGTCGTTCCTATCCGTGAATCCGACGGTGGTGGACTCCGCGGAGCGAGAACGGAACGAGAAAGAGAAAAAGAGATAGAGAGACTGGAGCGAGACAGAAAGACACACACTTAAAACGCGCGCGCCAGATCCCGATCCGTCCCTTTCGGCGTCGGCGGAGAAACTAAAACCCGGTGGGGATCAAAGCCACCGGTTTTCCCCACCACCGATCATCTCCTCCTTTCTACCCTCCCCCCCCCCCCCCTTCCTCCCTACCGTAGCTCTTTACTCCGCGAAGCGCCGACGCGACTCGCAGCGCCAAGCGGCCGCATTCAACACACAACCATCAAGGTTGTCACACTGCTTGGATTGGTGGTGTACGTGAAGGCGGTTGACGCTTCTATCTGCCTATCTGCCCGCTCAGTGCTTACACTACCGGTTCCCGTCTCTTACCGTCCCTGGAAATAAGGAACCGTTAGATGATGCCCTCCCCCCCCCCCCCCCCCCTTCTCTCTATTTCCAGTTCCAACGTCGCCGCGGCCTTGCTAGAAATGCAATGGATTTTGGAATCTGGAACATCGCGATCTTTCCGGGTTTGCAGTCTTGTTGAACTTGACGATAGCCTATGTAAATATTACCTTCACGAGACTGTGAGGGATGTTATGGTGGCAACTTTGATCTGTCGTATTGAAGTTAGTAACGATTCGTGCCGAGGAATTGAAGAACCGTTAGTTTTGATGTTTCGGAATTGTTTCAAGTTCGGTAAATCGTAATAAAACAAAACACGATCATATTTCGAAATCTTAGTCCCTTAAAAAATATTGTGAAATTAAGAATATAGTGATTTTTTTTCATTTTCACCCCAATGTTTCGTTAGGATAACGTTACTAACTTTAACCCTCTGATCAACACCGTTTTTCGTCGCTACTATTACGAATGCCATGGGTTATTTATGACCTAAAAGTTCTATTCCTTATAAAACTGATTTAGATCATTTGTTTTTATAATCCTGGTAGTTAAATGGAATTATCAGAATGTCCTGAGTAAGAATATGCAAACACAAATGCGACATCTACATTCAGTAAATAGTTATTTAATAAAGAAGACAAAAAGACACGAAATATTACCTTCGGAGGACCGTAACTTTTAAGGTGCCGCCGGATCACTAATGACCCAGCTGTAGACCAGAGGGTTAACCTCGTTTGATGTGTGATCATAGAGTCGAAAAATTCTTCCGTACCGAAGAATTCGAGGATCTTTGAGTTTGACCGTGAACTAAGTATGAGGACCTTTTCCGAAACTGTGTTCGGAAACTTGATGGCTAGGTCTGATCACATCATTCAATCCGCCGTGTCGATCCCCGCCAACTAATCTGTACCAACTTCTTAAAGTTAGGTTAAGAGTATGTTTTATACCATGTAATAAGAGCAAATGGCATTGTCACAGATTGAACGAAACCACGTAGTTTCCTTAGCAATTCGAATTCCATGCGGAAGTGGCGAAGCTTTTGCTGCTTGGAAAACCTCGTCTGGGAAAGTTGTTTCAAAGATTCTTGAAACTCGTCATAACACACACCGGTCAATGGCCAGATTCAACATGGCGTCGGAATGGCTAACACCGCTATAAATATGTTTTCCGTCACATGACGTTGACGCGTCGAGGTATATATACATACACACAACACTCCAGCACGATGTGCATCATGTTTCACATTTGTATGTGTATAGTATGTAACATAACGTGTGTAAACGTACGTGTAACAATAGCATTAAACGAGATGACGACAGACCTCTTTGTACCTTCAATTTGTTACCCACTTACAATTAGCTGCCTGCTGCACCATATAAGCTGCTGCTTCAGAATATATATGAAGCTGCATGATCAACTCGTCGCCCTTTCTTTTCCTTCCAACTAACGATCAGCCCTTTGCAGGTCATATAAGTGATTAGTTCTCCCTTTTACTTCACCACTTCACAGCTAAACTTTCATTATTCTTATGGCGTCCACATCCGTTCTCCGTTCTTAAAAGACCTTATTCGACTTCCTCTCACCCTCATCGTCCCCCTTGGTATTGTTATTATTACTATTGTTATTATTATTTTCGCGTAAAGCGCAGCGTAGCCAACCGCGCGGCGAAGTCACGTTTGATGAAGTTATCACTCTTGTTTCAGTATGTGTATGCGTATGTCTGCGTGTGTGTGTGTGCGTGGTGTGACACGATGTGGGCAAGGGGGGGGGGGGGGGTTCAAAGGGGGACGGGGGTTAATACGTGTATATAAATTCCCCCCGTGCAGTCGGGTGCAATTGACGGCAGTGGCGGTAGACACTAGAGTCGTGACACGGTTGGAATACATTCGTTTTGGGGTACGTGACGTCTCACTCGGCGTCAGGGAGTCCCGGGTACAGGGAGCCCTTGGGGAGCCATCGTGCCCTCCCTCCCTCTCCCTACCTCCCATCATCCCTCGGCGCCCCGACCTTCCCGGACCCTCTGCACGACCTGGGAAAAATCCTACCCGGGGAAAAGGAATCAGAGAATACCAGGAAGGGGAATGACCCGTGAGCGAATTAGCACTGCTGCAGCCTGAGACTCTCTAGGTCTCAATGGCTAACGAGCAGCGGGACAGCGCTATGCTACAATAAGGTCCTTTATAACCACTACTTGTGATGACCACGTCAAAACGAAGAAAATGGAAACAATGTTCTCGGAACTTGCCCGATAGAGGTACTCGATTTTCTCGAACGAACCGTGTCAAAGGAAAATCGCAGGGGAGGTGTTGGACAAACGTACCGTTTTAACTTCCCGCCCTGTCTGTCTGATCCTAACGGATTCTTTTTTCTTTTTTCTTTGGTTAGCGAATTTCAAACGTTCCGACAGATTTCTCGATAATGTCCTGTCATTGAGCATGTACATTCCATCGATGTTACCGATAGAGAGAAAGAGAGAGAGAGAGAGAGAGAGAGAGAGAGAAAATGGTGTAAATTATTGACTTCCATTTAAATCGATGGTTTTTTTTTTTGCAAAATTTAGAACGATTCACGCAATGTCTGAATTTGTTTTATACGATCAGTTTACTGAGTATAAAAAAATACCAAGTTAAGTGTACCAGTTTACTGACCCTGTCCCGATTAATGACCTTTCTTGGTTGTATCTGTTTCAACTTTAGTTCTAAAATTACAAACAAGAAAAAAAAAAAAAAAAGTCGTAGTATATAACTTATTATTATTACATCACGTACAAGTCGGTATATTTATAATTCTCTGGATATAAAATCAACCCCACATGATATAACAATTGTCAATAATATTTTACGCAATTCCCGTACATCCTAACCTAGAATGTACATAATAATCTGTATTACCCAACGAATAAACCGCTACTGGATAATTTTTCCAGCGCAGTTTTGTAAACACGTAAGATTAATGTAATACGGTAGGTATATAATTACGTCAGGATGAGATCTATACATGCTGCGGATGAAGGGGTAGATTATCATAAACAGACTTAACAATGACGCAGTGGTTCGTATCGTGGTTCAATGAAACAACAAAACCGCCAACAACAACAATGACGTTATTATTAATAATATTAATAAAAATAATAACAATGGTGTTGATAATAATAATAATAATAATAATAATAATAAGGTGGTAACGACACCGCGAGTAGTATAACAAGAATAATAACTCCGCGTCCTATGGGGCTCCGTTTATAACTTAACCTATACACGTTGGGGTATCACGCGCACGGAACGACGGGACGGGTATATTGTAAAGAGGAAGTGGAAGAGGAGTAAGGTGTTGGTAGGTTAGGTTTACGCGTATGGGGGCAGTGAAGTATAAGAATGCGTGTATGTATACAAGAGGTACGAGTAAGTGTGTAACGAGGGTGCGCGTGGGCGGTGAGGTAAGGGGAGTAATTTTTAATCCAGTTACAGAGCTCTGATTACAAACCGCGATGGCTTCTGGGACCGGCGACAATTCCGCGTGCGGGTAACCGTTGACCGTTGGCTACTACTTGACCGGCCGGTTTTACCTTATACCTAACCTCTAACGCCTGAACGTACACGTGTCATAATAGCGTATATATGGGTATTTATGCTTATGCTAACCAAGGAATTATGTTAATCATCGTTTTAGACTGTGATATTTATGTTATTTATCATATTACGAACGTGCGCTAATACCGCGTAGGCGTGTAATTAAGTGTAGACTTGCACGTAGTGGTTGGTATACGTGAATTTAAACTTCGTTATTTTCACTTCGTGTATACGCGGGGATTAATTCGAATCTAAATTCGGTCATTCTGTGGGGCTTCTGCGGCATGTTCGACTTCAAAATGGCGACTTATCGAAGCTTCGATAATTTAAATACATCTGCTTATCCTACGAATATATACGATTATATGTACATGTGTATACATACTATGTATCACTAGAACGTGTTATTGGACAGTTTTTGGTGATGGAAATTGGCCGGAGGAATTTATACTCTTTCCGATTCTATACATGTATATATATGTACTCGGTATATCACGCACGGATGCCTATGAACTTTTGTACGAGTTATCGTTGTGTAAACTCTGTACTGGACATAAAATTTTGAAACTTAGCTGTTCACGTCACGATTTTAAAATATATGAAGCGTTTTATGACTATTTTATCGTCCAGAAGCAAATCTAGCCTTGCGAGTTGAATGTGACTGCATGGTACGTCGATAATTGAGACGTTGAAAGTAGTCGGAAGTTTACAAATTCCTCGAGTATAATTATAATTATGATCGGTGGATTGAAATATACTTTATATTTGTAAAAGAAAAAAAAATAATCAACAATTTTGAAACCTCGTGTGTTTTTTAAGTTACGAAGTTCGGAACGGCCCGAAGAGCCCTAAACTTGAAATTCGATATTATAATTGAATGAAGCTAATCCATGCATTGCACGAAATCCACACGAACACTGCGTGTTGTTACGTCGAGTTACGAAGTCCGCTTCGGTGGGGTGAACATATGCCATAAGAACTCTTTACGTCCGGCACGGTCCGTCTCCTATGAGTTTGAAATATTGCTTCTAATAGACTGGCCTTACTCGTGTTTTTCGGGGATCAAAGATGAACGTTTGGTAGGTGTATAATTATACGCGTAGATAACAGACAGTGAAAGGATCCTACCTAATATTTAGCTGCACCAAAGCCAGTGTGAAAACCGTCCAGGTTCACACTGTCAGGACAACATGTACCTACACCATACTGCGCTATAAGACTAGACAAGGACTTAACGCAGGAAGATATAGTACGGTGTTCAGCTGTGTAGTGATACACGAGGTATAAATTGTTCGCAACAACGTTTTTCTCACACCTCTCGTACCATATGGAGTTTAATGTACAGGTATAAGGTACCCCTTTAGCATGCGCGAGTGTAAATCACGAGAACCTGAGCTGTCAAAATTGGTCACACCTCGATGATAACTTGGCGAACCGGGGATTTCAATCATCCGTATCTATACATACTAATATTATAAAGAGATAAAGGTTGTTTATTCCCGGCTTAACCATAAAGTTAACTTTTTAGACCTAAAAAGTGGGATAAAAGTAGCATATTTTTCACTAAAATGTATTTGCGGGAAATATTAGATCATATTTCCCGCAAATCTGAAACAGCGGGAAATATGAGCTGATATTTCCCGCAAATCCAGATCAGCGGGAAATATGAGCTGATATTTCCCGCAGATCTAAAGGTCCCAATTTTCAAATAAATGTTGCGGCCAGAGTTGAGTCGGAAATAAAGTCCTATATGTAACACAGGAATAAAAGTCAACTTTATTACCTTGTTACGTAATGTGATATTGTTTGTTTATATGTATGTATGTAGGGGATAATCTCGGGAACAACTGAAGCGATTTTAAAAATTTCTTCACTAATAGAAAGCTAAACTATCCCTTAGTAACATAGGCTGTAATTTATTTTGCTAAAAATAAGTTTTTAGTTTGAATTATCGATAGTTGCAAATAAATTCGGAAGAAAAAGCACTGCTCGATTTTTTTAAACGTCAACGTGCGCTAACCAAATGATTGGATCATACGTGAAATATAACATTAGCGTGATGTGATGGATAACTTTGTGTTTCGGGGTTACAAAATCATCTTTTGTGCAAGCTTCAAACCGAGAGACACTTACGTGATTAAATGCACATTTAACTTACAATTAGATTCGTCCATTCGTGCGAAGCCTAATAAAAGAAAAAAATTTTTCATCAGATTAAGTTTGCCTTTTATTTCAACAAGCTGTTATCTGCTGCTTATATGTATATAGTACCAACCAGAAACTTCAAGACTTATTCATCAAACTTTATAAGCAACAATTGCAGATATTGTTTATTATCCGATGTATACAATCAAAATTCATTCGTTCAAATATAAGAAACTCGGCAATGAGAAGAAAAAAAAATGTATTTTGTCGACCTGCTTTGTATACATTGTTGCAAAAAAATACTTTGACAAAGTTTCATTTGTGCGTTATTGTTCTTCTTCGCAGCAATAATTGTAGCCTTTTTTATTCTTTTTCATACTTGCACACAATCTACTGCATATTTTTTTTTTATTTTTTTTTTCTTTGGTGACTTTGTATCCACCCCAATCTAATGTGATTTTAAAAAACTGCAGTTAATAAGAAAATTTTTTAATTCCCATCTCTTATCCTCGCGTCCATGCTTAATTCCGCTGCAAGGATAACTTCCTTTTTTTCTTTTTCTCTTCCATTCTTTCGGCAATTGTGCACATTTTGCAGAGAAAATCAGGGTGACAGAGCGCTAGCTGCAAATATATTACACACACATATATATATATATATATATATATGTATATATATTACGTGTATATATGTGTAATATGACACAGTACAATAGAGTATAGGACCTTCTGCGTTTGCAGATAACGCGGGCGAACGCGTATAGCTGCGTAATTAAACTGCACAATACTGGAGGCTCGAGTGTATATATGTATATATGTATATATATATAATAAAGCTTTAATCAAGTGTATTATACTTGGATATTATGCGCACAGATACACGGGTGTATTATATATTAATTAAAATCCGTCAAGTATCCTGTCACCCGGCTGCTGATCTCTTCTCTCTCTCTCTCTCTCTCTCTCTCTCTCTCTCTCTCTCTCTCTCGCATTTGCGAAGATTAAATTTCGATTATAGGTCGACTAGTGCCTTTTACTCATTACCGACGCTTTGATTACCGTTAATTGATTTTGACTTCCGGAATTTAATGAACTTTCTGCTACCGACACGCTGCTCCGTTTATAGGTAGATGAACAACTATTTTTTTTTTTTTTTTTTTTTTTCAACCCGCATATAACAATGTATCAGATTTTCGAATATATCCTAGAAGGTATTCAGCAACTTTCCAAACGTCACGATCCAAAGGCGATAACTAACGATGAAAACTTTCTCATTTTTAATCAATCATTCGCTAATGGAGGATTAAAATTTCGAAATTAACAAAATGTTTTATTTTCGCTATCTTATTCAGTTATAACGAATGATCGATAAAATATTTTTCATAGAACATCAACGAAATTCCGACGAATCTCGTAATAAAATTTATTCAACAGGTCGTGGTTAGAATAAAATTTTGCAAAAATTGAAGAAAAAAAAATTAAAAAAAAAACAAAAAGAACCAACTGAAAATCAAAAAACAACGAAAAATAAATCAGGTTAGCATAAAAATGATCGATTGGATATCCTTTTTTATGCTTGAATTTCCGCCTTCTTCGCCTTCTCTTTACTATTTCTTTTGACAAGGATTCGATACCTGCACTAGATCTGCTTCGGTCTACTGTTACTGGCTTCAGATACACAGCAATAGGAAAGCGAACGAGATAGGATAGGATGGGATACAGAGGCTTGTATTGGCTTGAATATATTCATGAGTGTTTGGGGTGAGGAAATGCAGCGGAGCCAAAGCTTGTGCGATGCTGCAAGGGTTGTCCATCCGAGAGATCACCGCAAATCCAACACGCACGACGAAAGCATTCTGTTTTAATTGGCGGGCTCATCGGGAAAGGATAATCGATGCGGTACAACTGTAGACGTATTATGAAACTAAATAAAAATATCGTTGAGTAGATCACAGGTGTCTCATTCAAAGCTCTGATTCATGTTTTTTCTTTTTTGTCTTCTAAGCATGACATATTTCGGTTACACGATGCTGAACGTCTTTGAGAGATTATTACACAGTCAGGAAGCCGAAAAAAAAAAAAAAAAAAAAACGATTTATCAAGGATTTTTCACCAACAGACACGTTTCAATTTATTGATGTAAAAATATTAAACTTCTTTCGGATATTTTTTTTTTTTTTTTTGTATAAGATATTGATCTTTCAAGTTGCTACAAACGATTTCTGGGAGAACCTATAGAAAAAAAAAACGTCGTCATACGGTGAGCCAAAATTGAAATTGGAAACGAACGAAACGAAAAAGGATTTAGTTGATATAAGTTATTGTCTGTTATTTAATCGTAGAAACTAGTGGAATATTGATTTTTAACAAAACAGCGGCTTCTCAAGAGAGAAGAAGAAAACAAAAAAAAAAATCGAATTGAATATTCAGAAAAAATTTGCGCCTTCATTTCTTTGTAAAATGCAAAAATATTAACCAGCGAGAAAAAAAACCCGCACTCAAGGGATGAAAAATATATTCATAAAACATGTGGCAAAAATTTGATACTCATCGCTTCAGCCGTTTCGGAAAAATCTTGCTCACCGGCATTGAAACTATAGTTTTGAGGAAAACACGTTCAAAGTTTCAAAAGCACTTTCAAACGCTCCCGGGGAACTTTTGCAAATGTGGCGCGCGTAACTTGGAGAATATTTGTCGGATCCGCATGAAATTTTTTGTGCACATGCTTGAAAATGAATTAAAAACATGAGAGAGAAAAAAAAAAAAAATAGCAAAATCGATTTTTGTAAAATCCCGACTGCGTGTAAGCTCGTTACTTTTTTTATTTATTTTTTTTTTCCGTTTCTTTCACTGAGCTTACCTCGGTCGATCAAACTTTTTTATTATTTGAAACTTCGATTCGAAATCTAGTGCCGGAAGTGCAAAAAAAAAAAAAAAAAACGAGTCTGGAGTCTTCTTCACTTTTTACACGTACGCGCCGAATTTTCGTTAAGAAAATTCTGTTTTATCCCCGTGCGATCGGAACTCTGTATCTTCCCGCTTCCCATGATCCGGATTTGACGACGCGGAAAGTACGCGGCTAAGTAACCCCTGATTCGAACGGAATAGATCGAGCGTGCAGCTTAAAAAAAAAAAAAAACGCGGGGGGTTGCTTAAACCGCAGCTGTTACAAAATTACCTACAGAATGGTTTTCCACCTATATCTGTGTGCATCGGATAAGCGTGTATGTAACACATACAAACCATCGAATCGGTACGCGATCGGTACTTGCAACTTGCAAGTGTAGCTTCATAAGTATACCGGGTGTATGATATTGGTAAAAATGAATTCCAAAATATAACCTACGAAACATTTGGTGTAGGTGGAATTTTTACACCGACATCAAATTGTCTAGGATACTGTACCTCATATCCCCCCCCCCCCCCCTCTCTCTCTCTCTCTCTCTCTCTCTCTCTCTCTCTCTCTGTAAGAAGTAAAATAAACAGACTAAAGAAATAATGGAATGAAAGAAAAAAAAAAAAAAGAAAAAAAAAAGAAAAATAACATAAAACACACAAACACGGTAGTTTGGAGCAGTTTATCTTTCCAGGGCAACATCTGCAGCTGATAGTAAAACTGTGAAATTCTCTTCACATATTTATTTTTACAATATATATATATGTGTATGTATGTATGAATGTGTGTATTTTTTTTTTTTTTTTATGTTTTATTTATTTTTTTCCATAGATGCCCTGCAGCCCCAGTTCAGGGTGCATGCGGTACGAGATCGACGTCGTTTCGAAAATATAGATATACGAAGCAATGTAGACCCATAGGCATCGTGCATACTAGACACGGAAGCCTGGAGCGTCGGGCTGAACCTGCTGCAGGACTCTCAAACGTTCCGAAACTGCAGGTCGAAATGTATAACTCGTGTACGGTACATGAAAGTATGTATATATATGGGGCGTTCCACACCGCCTCGGTAAAGGGTTGACCATGACATTTCTTAATTTCGCCAAGGATTTTTTTTTTCCCACACGTTGGTACGACCTCTGAAAAACTTTCACCAGTTTTTACCCCACGATTTTGTGAGACAAAAAGCAAAAAAAGAAAAGAACACACGGTTTTCCGAAATTAAACATGTTCCCGCAAGATTTGGAGTGGGACCTCGTTTTTTTTTTTTTTGTTTTTTTTTTGTTCTTCAATTTATTTTGAATAATTTTTTTTTTTATCTTCGTACCCATTCGACGGTAAACACGAGTTATTGAAAAAAATTTGAACATTTGTTTTTGCGCAAGTTTTTTCAGGGTTCGCACTGTTAACGTATGGGAAAAATCCTTGGTGAAATTAAAATATGTCATGGTCGAATGGTTTACTGAGTTGGCGTGGAATGACCCATATATATGTATATACACATATTTGTATGTGTTGCAGGATATACGCAGGCACCTATACGTAAAGTATACGTCGCGGTGAGAATTATCGCTCTGCGTAGATCACAACTGGAAGATACAGTCACTGTAGCAGATTTCAGCGCAGACCGCGTTCCGTATATATCGGATCTGGCACTATTTATTACCCCTTTTCGCTTCCGATCCGCGATCTCCAAATCCGTCACATCCTATTCCAAGCCTGACGTTTCTCTATCTGTAAAAACCTATATAACATAATGTGATAATCCCTCCCGTATGTAGATGATAAAAATTACCGTCTAACAAAGGTCAGCTGATACCGATATAGGTATATATATATATATAATTGGAACGTCGTGAACTTCTTCTTTTTTTCTCATTACCGTGAACGAAAAGTCTACCTCCGCAGACTAAATTGAGTATGAGAAAGTCGAAAATGTAAAAAAAATAATAAGACAATATAGTTAATTTATATTTTACTTTTAACCGCGTTTTAAAAACCGTTATAATTTGAATCCTCGCCGGATTTGGAAGCTGATTGAAATGTAGTGATGTGCATTGTATGTATGCAGGTACAGTACATACATTGAGATAGCTCGAGTGGGAAACGTGTGCAACTAGCGGCGAGAGTATAGAGGCAGGAGTTGCAGGCGAGCAAAGCGAAATTTAAATAATTAACCTTACTCTGAACGTACGCCCGTCTATACATATATATATATATATATGTGTGTGTATATACATATATGTAGGCATGTTTGTACATACATATGTAGATATATAGACACGGCAGAGAGTCTTTGGTTACCTAGAACAGCGTTCACGGCTCTTTTCGTGTGTGTGTTTCTACCGAGCAGACGCAGCGAGCGTGCATGTTGAGCGAATTTTATCCCGTGTATAACTTGTATTGTTAACTTTGCTGCAAAAGCGTTTTCCTCCCAAGCAGTACCTACGTACTGATGTGTAAGTCACTGTTAAGTATTCATGCGCGCCACGATCCGCGGACGCCTTCTGGCGGTAGATATATAATATCAAATTCACAGTCGTTATTATCATGCTCACTGTAATAGAATACACCTTTTTGTCCTACATTTCATTTTACACGTTATCATAATTCGACGGAATGTAACCGCGCAGTGGTTCGAACGAAATCGTCTCGCGCGCCTTGCGATCCGTTGAAAAATTAACGTGACCAAAAATCGTCGGACACTTATTGTTTCACCATAAATTTAGACGCTTTCCGCACATCTATTCATTCGGAAGAAACTCGAGTCTGATTCTACGTGAAATTCCGAAAGATTTTGAGTATTAGCTGGTGCGATTTGATAGGATATTTGAGCCGTTTGACCGTTTGCAAGATTCGAAAGAGTCCTCGTATTTCAGGGACTATGATCAAGATGGCGGCGTCGATATTTCAGCTGCGTTGCGTGTCGCAATATATATATATATATATATGTATTGTGATATGCGTGTATGCATACAAACAGGGTGAATAATCCTAGTGCATACATACACAGGGGGAGTTTTTGGGGTTGACAATGAGGGCGTGTTATATTGAGTAACAATAACAGCAAACGGAAAAGCGTCGAATGAAAAAGTAAAAGATATAAAGAATAGAAAAAAAAAAAAAGAAAACAAGAAATAATACAACGACAATGGTATTACAAACACACGGTGGGGACAAACGCCGCTCACAAAGCTGCAGCAGGCGACGGTGTTATTAAGGTGTCGAGAATGCGTGGCAGCGGAGTGGCTGGTATTTCGTTTCAGAAGGGTCGACGAGCTGCAACGCGGTGATGCAGGGGCTGCCCTGCGAGGTGAGGTGGAAATATCTCGTTTGTAGTCCGGACGAACCACCTTGTAGGTGTACACATCGGTCAGCTGGAATCCGAGCCCTTGACTCGGGCAAACTTTTGAATCACCTTTACCGAGCGAAAAACGTTCCGCCATAGAATAGAATAAATCGTTAAAGAGCGGCGACACGACGCGAAAAACGCGTCCCAAGATCTCAGCTGCACTCTAACAATAAGTTTTACGCTTTGAATTACATTTTGACTGGTAACCTGATACGATGATGTCATTTTTATTCTCGAATCTGGAATATGATGATGTAATTTTTATTCTCGAAGCTGGAATCCGAGCCCTTGATTCGGGCGAACTTTTGAATCACCTTTACCGAGCGAAAAACGTTCCGCCATAGAGTAAAATAAATCGTTAAAGAGCGGCGACTCGACGCGAAAAACGCATCCCAAGATCTCAGCTGCACTCTAACAATAAGTTTTACGCTTTGAATTACATTTTGACTGGTAACGTGATCTGATAATGTAATTTCGATTCTCGAATCTCGATCACTAGGTTTTTTTTTTTTTTTTTTATCAATTTTGAAGACCTTTTCTCTGTTTTTCTTTTTTACTGATACTTGTTCTCAGAATTATTTATTTAGTCGTTTATTAGGATCCCGATTCCCTTCCCTGGTGAAAATTTCTATTATCTACTACGAATTTTTACAGAAATGGACAATACGCGCATAATTTTTCGTAAAGAATTGTTAATTTTCTTAAAAAATTTTTATAGGTTTGTAGTTTTTGTTACAGGGATAAAACTCGTAGACTTTGAGGAGCTGTAACCGAAACCTAATTAGCTATTTTACGTGCAACTAATCCCAATGCAGGAAATAACAGAAGAAAGAAGGGATCGATTTTAAGCGAGGTAGTCGATTTAAATGGTATAATTGTTTCATTGCTAATGATCGAATAATTGAATTGTGAAAGTGGTCAATGTGAAGGAGTCGGTTTGGGAAAAGGGCTTGGATAGAGATGGAGAGATAGAATTAGAAATGACTTGCGCCAAAGCTAGAGAGGGTGGGAGCGAAAAGTTTAGAGGATTGTATTATGAAAGACTCGCTAGTTGCAGCACAGAGACGAACCTGCTGACTCTGTGAAGATAAGGAGAGAATGCGGGGTGTAAAGTGACTATATAAGACTATGGAAAAGGAATGTTAAATCTGGAGGACGTGGCATTTTTTTCTCATAAAAAAAAGAAAAAAAAAGAAAAAAATACAAATTTTCATAAAAATCTACAAGCGTTTGGGAGAAACTCAGGATACTTTCAATATTTTTGGAAAGCAATTTTTTGCGCACAATATTGTACGAGATATCGAAATTTCGCTTATAAAATTCGTGGAAAATCTTGTAATAAAAATCATTGTCGCCAGGGATTATCACGTCACCGGATCATAGCCGTCGTTATTATCATCGAATACCGTCAGCGGTAGCATAAATGGCGGACGACGTGCAAACCTGATCGCGTCACGCAGCCAGTAATGACAAGCCTAATCGCTTGTCCGTGTCTCCTGCGACAGGTGCTTCTTACGTAGGCTCGCCTTGCCTCGTTCACCGACTGCGAGTGACCCGAAGGCATTAGCAGCAGCAGCAGCAACGTCGTTTGTCAACGAAAATTATAAACCCCCTAACATCTGGTCACGCCATCTATCGTGTGGGCTGATGTATGTAAACCGCGAGATTTTCGAAGACGAATCATTTTTTTTTCTTTTCTTTTTCATCCACACTCCAAACACCTCGAACCCGATCCGCGAGTTCCTTCTTGCATATACGTTTTCATGCCTAATTCTTATTCGTTTTTCCACCGTACCGAATCCGTTCCGTATTTTGCATAATGTATTTCACGAGCTAAATATGTACCAAGGCACAATGTATAATAACGTAGTTAACCTAACCTGTACTCGCGGTGCTCTTAGTAAGGAATGAATTGGTCGGGTCAGTTGAGAGGGCGAAAGCGAGACGGAGAAAGAGAGAGAGTGAAAGGGAGAAGAGAGGATTACGCGAAAAGTTTGTCGAGATTATGGCGCAGGGGGCGGAAAAAAGAGGGGGGAGGGGGAGGGGAGGTGCAAAGCTTCTCTTCTACCTGGACGGCGGATATAATTTGAGAAGTGAAAGACAGACAGAGAGAGAGAGAGAGAGAGAGAGAGAGAGAGAGAGAGAGAGAGAGAGAGAGAGAAGGTACGAGGGACCAGGTGGAATTGTTCGCATCAGTAAAGGCTGCAGAAGCTATATGGACCGTATTGTTCTCGACCTTGTCTTGTGTCACGGTCCGTTTCTTCCACCCTCGTAACTCCGTATAGATGCAGCGTATGCGATTAATATGCTCCCCGCGAAATCATCGTCAAATTTCGATCCGCGGTGAGGCAACCGCCCGCAATATGATTTTTAAAAATTTCCCCAGAAAAAATTCCCCATTGACAAAATTCCCCTAGATAAAATCTCGCCCGGTAGAATTTCATATTTTCACCTAGAGCAATCATCGAGTCATCGAAATCACACATTTAATCTTCAATTACGTAAATTTTGATTCAATTTAATTCATATGTTTTAATTTTCTTTATTTATTTATTTATTTTTATTTTTAGTTTTGTCAGATGTGATTTAGTCGTGCGGGGATTTTATCCGGCGAGATTTCGTCATTGGGTGATTATGACTTGCCACCCTGCAAGTGAACGCTCGTTAACTTTCCGCGGCCTAGGATGTAGGCGTGGAAAACTTACAATTATGAAGTGATGAAAATTATGGCTATAAAACTGTTGATATATTAACCAAACAACTGACAATTATTCGAGTATTAAGAATTTCAATTAAAGATCCGTATGAGCATGCGTTAAATCGTGTGTTTTCATTCGCAGATTCATCTATACAATCGGTAACGAGTTAATTCCGTCTAAAATATCAAGCATCTGCATTTAAGTCGACATAACCTCGAAACGCTTGCACGCATCGACAGTTCGTGCCTTGTAAGACAGAGTTGGCCAGCCCGTCTAATGTAAACAGAAGAAGATTTCCGCGCATGCGCACTGTTTCTGAAACTGTCAACGAACGACATACTCGGCGCGTTTCGAATTTTTTTCTTTTTTTTTCTGTTTTATTCTCAGGTCTCAAATACGCGTCGTTTGATTTTCCGCCCCGCAACGACAACGAACTGTGTGCGTGTATTAAGCAATAAAGAATTCCATGTCATCTGCCAACTGGGCAGAACTAAGTATGACTTATAAAAGGAAGGAAGCGACCGTCGCGACGCCCGCGCTGCGGGCAATTTTCTTTGCGGAAGCCGGAAGTAGACTTGTGCACGTGTAGCTCAGCCGGTGTATGTGTTCAAAGTACGCGAGCTGGCAGAGGGACGGAATATTGTAAAATGCTGCATGGTTGGTATAGCTCTGGGAGAAATAGATCCACCTTCGTATCCGCCTATTCCACTACGATGATTACAGACGCGCCACGGGGCATAAGGTTTATTATTTATCTATCGAAATTGAAATTTACCTTATGACACTCTTTCATCGTTTTTCATACCCGCTTATATGAATTTTCAAATCCGCAGCAGAGACTGCGGGTAGATTTTCATAAGTTTGAGTTATACTCTTCCTCAGTTTTCTTAAATCATTTAACTCAAGGCTGGATTCGTTTAGGTTGACTAAAATCTAAATACGATCAATAAATTGTCGCAATGTTTATTCACACTTTGTTCGTTATCGTGTCAGAGTTTTTGTTGGAATTGAGACACCCTGTATGAGTCGGAAGATTGAGCTGTTGGCCGATGCGGATCGTTCTATCTTTCTCTCTCATCCTCCCTAATTTTGTAATATTCGTAATTCATATTATAATAACAGGGTTCTCGTTTTATCACAGGCATATGCATACGTATGTGTGAGGTAGTACATGCGGTAAGATTGTGATCTGAAAATGTCAAACAGAGACAGAGTGCGACTCGCACGGTGATTCGATTCGGCCGGTGATTAAAGAGCATGAGTATAATAAGGTTGGGTCAGGTTATGCAGGCATGGACGGCACGGAGTTCGTGTATTCTTCGTGGCATTAGGCTAATACAGCAGGTGATGCTCAGCGTCGGTTAATTGCGGTCGAAATCTCGCTTGAACTCATTATACCTGGCGCAGACGTACGGTTGAAAGTGTATGTATACACAAATAATTACGAATGGGAGGAGAGAGCGACGGAGAGAAAGAGAGAGAGGGAGGAGAAAAAATTAGTGAAACGAAGTGTAAAAACCGGCCAACAAACAATGCATGAAAGAGAAGAAAGAATTAACAAGTTGGAAAAAAACAAATTCGGAACAATAAAGGCAGGAGAAAAAACATTTTTTTTTGAAAAAATTCATGGTGCAATATATCGTATAATTTTTTGGTTAGAGCAGGCAAAAGCCCTCCTCTCCTCCTCCTCCTCCGCCTTTTATTCTACAGTCCGTGCAGTAGAACAATGTTTTCATTAACCGAATACACGAGAGTAACACGTCGATCCCGAACCAGAAATAAAAGGGGATCAAACTCTAACGGGTGCGCCCCGATCAAAAAATTACGAATTCATCTAGTCGAAATCAAAAAGTTCAATCGTCAGCTATGTGAAATTGAATATTTTGAAGTTTCATACTTACAAGTAATTCGCTTTGGAATATGAGAAAATAATTGATTTTCAACGGTAAAATTTTCAAATTTGAATTTCGAAAAGCTTTGATGACATCTTCAAATCTGTACCACTTTCAAGCCACGTGTGATTTTCTTAAAGACGTTTATTTTATTCGTCAAATTAGGTATGAATAAAGAATTGGAAAGATTGCGGTTGTGAGTTGAGGACATGTGTCAAAAAATTTGAGATTGGTGACAGTTGGTCACCCTGGCAAACAGTTTTGGTACAATTGTAATCTTCTCGTATATTTCAACCGTTTTTTAGTACGCTAGTACACTTTACGATTTTTTAGTAAATTTAGAGATATATTGTTTGTTTTGTACAGTTCTTGCGTTAGAATTTTAAACTTCGGGAATTCTGTACACTTTTGTGTAAGCTACGCATGCGCATTAGCCGGTCGCACCGACAAGTGCGAAAACAATGAAAGCACCACCTGAGGCCAAAAAACATAACCTCACAATATTTGAATTTCATACTGTACATTCTACTACGTATCTAGAAATTTTTTTTTTCATAGAGCTGCTACATTCTTAATTATCAGAGTGGCAACACTGACGAGCGCATGCGTATTACATTTTAGCAGACGACGGACCATCCATTCCTTAGGAATTCACTCTGTGTACACAGAAATAAATTTTTGTACGCTATTGTCACGATTTATATTCCCGCATTTCGTACTTTCGACTTGCTTACTAATTTTTTAATATCTATCTACACTCGCTATAAAACCAAATTTATTTTGATTCGATTGGATTTAGTTTTTGTCTTACAGCTACTATTATACCAGTAAAATTGAGTGTTTATCGCTTCGATTTACCTTATTTGATACAGGGTGTTTTGTTATTTACTATAAATACCAGTTAACTACTTACAATAAATAAAAAAAACACCCTTGAACCAAAAAAAGGTAAGTCAAAACCAGACCTGATGGAATTAACATAAACATAGTCTTATATCAAGGGTAGATAGATATTTAAAAATTGGTAAGGACGTTCCTCGTTCCAAAATGTTTGTTGACCATTGTACTGTCACACTAAATATAACCTCATCTTTCTTCGTAAGAACTGTATTTTTGTAAACACCGTAAACATATTCTACTGTAAATTCGATTATACCCAACCTTGTTCCCGAGACAATCACTTAAAAGTTTTCATCTTGCACACATAAAGTGAATATTTCTTAACCAGTGTTACGGGCATAGCTGATTCCATCAGTTCAAGCCACCCGGTAGGTGTTCAGGTATCCTATATAGGTTATGTTGGTACAAGCGCGGGATGCAAAGTGCAGACCCGCGGTTTGGTCATTGTTACACACACACCCAGACATTCGCCAGCGGATATATCAAAGCCTTGGTTTTAGTCAAAAACATGTACACGGCAGAGGTGTATGTACAGCCCGGGACACTGTTTGCATCGCTATATCATAACGATGTATCAGCTGCGCATGCGCGTGTGTAGAGTATAACTAGATAGACCCAGGCTTATTGTTGGCCTGCGCATATTGCACTCGCAGTACGTCTAGGGTTAACCGCATGTGATTCCTTTCAACCGTATATTATGCGTGCATCATATCCAATAATCTAATTTACCGGACCGTGAGTGAATTCGAATGCATCACCCTGCGTAGAGGGTCGACAAAATGAAACGTTTTTCGCATATATTATTTTCGCTAGCAAAATTCACGTCACGTATCATTATTTCGGTGCTGTATTTTCACTGATTTATGATCATACAGTCGATATTGAATTGCTGATAATTATTGTGACGGGAGAAGAAAGGAACGGGACAAGAGAAAAAAGTAATTAGAAATAAAGTGATTTGGCTTTCACAATATATTTAGAACCTATAATTAATTGTAAACAGTTACGTAGCCTATTTTTGTATTCTTTGATATTTAATTTCAGTTTATTGTTAAATTTCTAAATTTCTTTTTAGTATCGGCCTGTATGAATTTTGTTGTTTGCTTATAGTATTGTCAATGTAAATAGGAAAGAAAAGTTTTTCACATTTTTAGTTTACAAAATCGATTAAAAGTTTGAAATAGTTTTGGCGAAACTTTGCATCCGGGGGTCGTGTAGCCTACTACCATATTTGATAAGTGTCTCTACGATATTATACACGTTACGCTAGCATTATTTAATGCGCTTGTATTCGTATGACCTTGGTAATTATACGAAAGTCGATTTGAAATTGTAAAAATAAAAGTGTACAAGTAAATAAATTGTCCTGTTACACTCAACAAAAATGTATCATAAATAAACGAATAGAACTAGATGTTTCATGCTGTACTGTTAATTAATAAACTTTTTATTATCCTGTCAATACAATGTTTCTTTTTTCTTATTCCTTGATTTAGGCAGCTGAAGGTGTAGTTATATTTATGTCTGTAGCGAATATAATCTGCATCTATGATTTAACACAATATTAAAAATATTTTAGTGTCTTTAATTTTAGTTTCACATCCATTAGGTATGTATAAAAATTCTTTTAAGAATCTGTACGAAACATAAATCAAGTATTTTATACCGCGATTAGTGTGAAATTTAACACGAAATTGGACAAAATGTTCTACCAATTATTACCGACAAAGTTCTTCGGTAAAGAATTTCATTCGAATTAATTTCCTCGTTTTTATTTTCATCCAGTCGATAGGCGAGTTTTACGATCATATACATATGTTGACAAAATTCCTCTCCAGCTTTGGGATAACATCGAAATTGCGTGGGATATTATGAAACGGATATAGAAAATCGTACGTGAAAACGCTGCCCGCGGATTCGGCGCAATAGCCATAACATAGCCATACGGCTATATCTGGGCTTTGGTTGACATTCCGGCTCCGGGATTTTGCCATTACGCCGATTGAAACCTCGAACACGCTCCATTTTAATCTCCACCCCGCGTCTTCTCACCCTTCCCAGTCTCTCTCTTTCTCTCTCTCTCTGTGCCTTTCCTAGCGCGAAAGAGACACATTTTTCCCGGCTGTTTATCCTTCTTGGCACGTACTGCTGATAGGTGTCTGATTTTCATACTTTTGTTGGCAGTGCGAAATTTTTGCGAAAATTGCATAAATCGCAAGAGTGAAGCAGCGCGGAAAAGAACGAATTAATAATCACCCTAATAACCCTGATGATTGTAACGACAGTGTCATGATATTCGAATCGGAACAAGACGCTCACGCTTGTAACATTTGATCCTTTGAAACATACAGGAAAATTCCTTGAAACTGGGTATATAAGGGTTCTCGACGTCGTTGATTTCAAAAATGGGCTCAGATCTGAGGAATGTTCAAATCTACAAACGACTGATCTAAATGAATAGAGTCAACTTTTATATTCTCAGTCATGTAAAATTTTGAAATTTGGAGCAGGATTCGTTTTCAGTACCGGTGAGTGGTACGCAGTAACCTGTAAGCAGCAATCGGCAATCGGCAATCGGCAATCGGCAATCAGTAATCGGCAATCGGCAATCAGTAATCGGTAATCGGTAATCAGTAATCAGTAATCAGTAATCAGTAATCAGTAATCAGTAATCAGTAATCAGTAACCAGCAGCAGCAAGAAAATGTGAGTGAACCGACTTTGTAAGTGTCCATCTACTACACCTTATTATAGCCACGTGTTTTCGCGAGCTAATTTGATTTCTTGTAATTTTTTGAGTGCGCCATATTAGTTCAACTATTTTTAATTTTGGTATTTTGACGTCGGATTTGTTTTTAGCGTCACCAAAAATCCAAGATTACCGATTTCCACTTTTTCAGGTCCCGTAACCTTCCCGGAATTACATTGTTCTGTACAAACAGGCATTTTCAACACTATGCTTATTTACAGAGCTCACTATATTCGCGGAATCATCATAATCTCTCTTAAAACATCAACGTTGACATTCTAGAAGTTCAATTACGCAAGAGAAAAAAAGAATAAAAAAATGACAGCGATATCTAAACAATTGAATATAAATCTTGAATAACCGATTCAAAAAAGGTGTCTCATATATGAGAAGCTGTGTTGCAAAGGGTTAATCCAGCAATCCTGGCGGGACTCTGCATTTCATTTGCCAAGTGCACGCGGCTCGTCCAAACCGCTAATCCACGGTTTTCCGCTAATTCAACGGAAAGTGAGACACGCATGTATAATGCAGTGCGACAAACCAAATAACAAAGAAGAGATGCGGGAGAATCACGTCGCAATTGGCGAATCGAATAGTATTCATAACGGATTCCTAGCAAAACTTTTTGCCAATTATTTAGAAGGATTCTGAATTTTGAGTGGTAGGTATTTTGAAAATTCGAAACATAATGGTCACGGAGTGTAATTGTAAAGCTCGTGATTGCATCACGAAGAGAAGCGTAAGATCTGTTATTCAATAACGTTACGACATTTACATGGTACAGGAGTAATTCCATAATGTGCGTGTAACGTGAAGAGCAGATCCGATGCACAGAGTTGATGCTGGAGCGTGGAATGAATTTAGGGTCGAGAGACTCGGGACAGATAGTATGCCCGAAAAATTTAAGAGGTCAACGTCACAATTAGCGATGTTCAGAATAAAATTACGAGGCAGTTTATCTTCCTGCCTAGTTATAACCTGCTGTATCCCCCTTTTTTTCTCCTTCTTTCTCATCTTCCATCTTCCGCCTATCTCTCGTCCCCCTCCCGATACTTCGTCTCGCTCCGATGAACCATCTCACTCTGAAATTCGACCCGATTCTATAATTTCACGCAACATCTTTACGCACCCGCGGCAACCTTCACTATATTGTTCTTCGTTTTTACTATAGGATGTATTTCCACCTCTGTTTCAAGAACTCACCGCGCGCCGCCTGTGAGTAAAACTCCTAGTTCAATTTCCAAGTAACCATCAGCCTTGTTACCGAGAAATCCATCAGGACGAGTTATTTGTCAGGCTAATGTCCCGATAACTGCAGCACGACAGTCAGAAGTTATTGTTCGAATCACACGAGTCTGAGAGTAAAAAACTGCGCAGGTTTTTTACACTGTTTCTTACAGATTTTCACTCATTGAAATCGAGATAAATACTCAAAAGGTTTCATCACGTTAGGCTTTTTCTTGAAAGTCGTGTTTGTAAATTCATTTAGTGTGAAAATCCCGTTTAATTCGAAATCCGTTATCCTATTCTTGATTATAAAAATCCTGTGCAAAAGTGATTTCTTACTTCCATTTAATATGTGTCTGTGTGTGACACTCGAGAATAAATAGAAACAGGGAAACGGAAAATGGAAAGCGGAATCGTCCTCGGAGATGTATCAAAGAGAAGAAGAAGAGGTTTCATAGGCGAAAAGAATGAACACCGAATGTTAAATACATTTCATAAGGAAATTGTTTGTTTAATTTTATAAAAAATATTGTTTAATTGATTTTAATAAAACGGTGGTCTTTTGATTATTTATATGCTTTTTTTATGCAAACAATTTCTATTTTGCAAGCATACTGTACGTGTTGGAGAGAAACGGAAGTTATTTTTAGATTCAGCATTTACGAAAATATATTTACCGAAAAAAATGTAGCTAAATAACAATTCAAAAGACCGTGGTAACGCTTTAAGAATGAGTGATTTTTAAATCAGTTAATTTTTCGCGCCATTTCCGTGAGGTCACTGTTTAGATTACTCGATCGATAATCTCGCGCTACTATTCTAACCTAAAAATTGAATAACGACGTAACGATAACAGTACGTATTCCAACGCGCGTTTCAGCTCTTGTGACTTTCTATAATCCACTTTGAATAATTTTCCTCGGCAAGTCGAATATGTTAAACACTGTTTTAAAGATGTAAATTAATTTCACAGCATCTAACCTATGAAGAAAATAAAAATTCTATCAAACCCAATCGCTGGAAGGCCGACGGAGGTGATGGAACCGCGTTATCAAAAACCGGCTCTTAACACATTTTTTCATACCATGCCCAAGCTCCGCGTAGCATAGAAAGGAAGTGCAAGATGGTTGCGGGGTGTTGTGCCGACGCGACGGTGTAAGGCTTAGATAGACGTCGTCTCCTGGTATGAGGCAGAGCACTCTTCCCGGTACTTTGCTATTTCATCCTCAAAAACTGACTCTTGACGTTATACCAGAGCTACATACCACTTGGGCTCGACGAGCGGTGGAGAACCTCGCGTAAACTCGACTCTCCATCCATCCCCATCCCCATCCCCATCCATCCCCGTCCCATCCATCCTTCTGCTTATTCCCATCTTCCGCTTACACCCGCCCCGTCTCTGCGAGGCGCCTCTTGCCTCCTCCTTATATTCCGCTCATCTTTTTCGAGGGTCTTGCGCGTTTTTCCACGGTTTGTTTAACCCGCGTTTTATAGCTACTCCCCGCATAAACCATTTCTGAATGTATTATACGGTGTTCGTAGGTGGGCATACAACACGTCTTCACTTTTACGAAACGTGAGAAATATCTTGGAGAACGAGAAATACCCGCAACTTCGTATTATTATCATACGCGCTACAGTCCATACCTACTTACCTTGTGCCTTTTTGTATCGGTGAAAGGAATTTACACGCTCGCTCGGTCCGACTGTCTGCATCACGCATGCGCTCGTTCGTATACTGATTATTTTTCAATAACTCCTTAGCCGAGTCAATCGTAAATTTTCTCAATACTTCTGTGAGCGAATGCGAAGCGAATCCGTAACGCGACCGCGTTGTGTACAATATAAAAAAGAAAAAAAAAAAAATTCAAAAATATCACATTTCTCAACATGCAGCCCATACAGTTTAACGAGCGTGTAAATAATGGTAAATAACTTCACCGTTATACACACAAGCCGTGAAGCACGAATTTCAGAGACACTCGTTTGTCTCCTCCCTTTTCTTTTTCCCGTGTCGAGTTTAGATCTTATTTCGTCACCCGCGATCGGGAGAAACGTCTTTACGTTTTGAGTGGTGCAAACACACGGGGAAGAAACGTGCGGGTTACTTATACGTGACACTCGAGGATGAGACGATAAGGTGTGCGCGATGCTTAGGCGTGTCGGTATTACATCCAGGAAAGATGTGTGCGATGCAGAGAAACGACGAGACGCGACGCGGTCCCGAGCTCTCGGTAATCCTTAGAAATTGTTTGTAAACTCACGATGTGTGATGCCTACGTGGCTATGTATACGTCCGCCATAGTCATGCCGCCTAAATCCCTCTATCTGAACAACCACCTATATACACGATATGAACCCCGCGTACCGAGGCGTAATTGGCTATTCTCGGAACTAACGATCTGTACCGCGAACATCGCGATATGACCGAATATCAACAGACAAGCGCCACCGCGGTTGTTAAAATCGATGTGTAGGTACATATTCGAAAACTGATATAACGGATGAATTTTCCTCATAAGTCATTACTCCACCCCCAATGGTTATGGTACAAAAATTTAGATTTTTCTAAATTCGTCCCTGCGGTTCGAAACCGTTCTTACTACTCTTTTAATTCCCTCTATCCCATCGTGCGGATTCTGAAAAGAACTATCTGTGTTAGTAGCCGTCTTTAATCGCTGATAATTCTTGTTCGTGAAAAGCTAGCGACTTCTTACGAGGCGTTATTCGAACCTCGACGTCTTCAAATACCGCTCACGAAATTTGGAGGTTATAACGTCACCGGTTCTCGAGTAGCAACGAAAATTGTGAAGCGATACGATCGACGTGCTGTCGCAGACTGTACTTCTCCGCGTTCGTTGGCGCAAGCCGCGAGTCACGTGACCGAGGGAGCCAATGAGCTTCGAGACTGCAGGTACAGTCCGCCATTTGTCAGAAAACCGGACGCCTCATCTCGAGTATTTTAATATCACAAGAGAACCGTTGATGTTGCGCCGAGCCTTGAAGTTTCACACGATTACAGAAGGAAGTTGAAGCTTCGTTCTAGTTTTTGTTCCGACACCTTAACACCTTGTGTTCAAGTGCAATTTCAGTTTCAACGTACTGCGGGATGAAAGAGTATACGTATAGATTTTAAAATGATCACTTTGGTTCTTTTGGCGATATTACAAACGCAGACGGTAATTATGTAATTGCCGAGTTATTACCGTCCTTGTTGGAGATCGTCAATCCCGTCTCGATCGTCGATTATTTGCCTATACGTCGTCCCCTTCGCACCTCGGGTTATAAACGTCATACCCAAGCATTATGAAGACTGTATATATATATGTATGTATGTATGGATACGGTTGTGCGTCAGGCATTTAGGCGCTACGCATCGCTACCCGCAAGACGCAGTGCTGCGTGACACGTGTCCAAGACTGGGGGATGAGGTGGGGGAGGAGGAAAAGGAAGACGGGGCGTGTGTGAGGATGTGTGTAAACCGCCGTTGTCCTTTGTTTGTTTTACTTTAAAAGAATTATTTTAACGCCAGGCTGCATGCCCGTACGTATACATGTATACATTTATAACGCATATCTGGGTATGTGCATAGTGTGTATAATACACGTACGTATATGTACGTCTAGCGTTAACCAGGAGCGTCATCGGAAAAGGAACTCGCGCTCGAACGCTTCGGGATTAGCAAGTGTATATATGTGTATATATATGTATATATAGGTAACGTCGTATGTATGCTTAGGTAAGGAGGTGGGTCCATGGGCTGAGGCCTTGGTGCATTCGCTGTGAAGCATTAAGCAAGCGTACAAGCAGTACAAAGTGTGCCTAGCGCGAGTACAACGTTAGTGTATAGTTACAACAATCATGGTTCTTCTTTTTTTTTTTTTTTTTTTGCAAGTCTAATTTACCGAAGCGTGATGATCTTATTTCCATTTCCACACAACGCGGGTGATCGAGTAATTGTCTTGGCTTTATTTATTAAGGTCTTTTCGAAAACGTCATATGAAAATGGAAGTGGAAGAGCAATGGAGAAATTGTGATATACAGCTGGCGATCGGGCGAAAGAAGCGTAAGAAGAAAATCGAAAGAAGAAGAAGAAGCGGCGTGAACGAGAAGAATAAAGAAAAACACACGCAAACAAACAAACTGAATTTGTTGTTTACGCCACAATTCGTCTTTATTTAGCTTCTTTGCTCGGGGGATTCTCGAGATCCCCTCTATAGATTTTTCTTGCACAGTAGCGAACCTCCGGATTCGTGAAGATTCTTCAGCCACCAATTTGGGTTGATCGATAGCTCGCATGTATACATCGAGATGCTTTTATATAGTGCGCACCTTTATTTGAAGAACGAAAATAAGTTTCATGCGCGTACAAATAATGCACTTATGTATTATGCATTTAGACACCATCCTCGGTTTTCAATTTCAATCGTAAGATATACCTGCTGAAATGCGATACTCCAGATACGTGCGGAAATTGAGCATTACTCGTCGTGTAAAAGAGAAAATGAACAACCAAGAATCGTCGACGGAAAAAGACTTCGAAAAATGTTTGTAAAATTTCTCAAATTCCGCAGAGATAAGTTACGAGAAACTTGATCGACGGATACGAGAATGTCATCTCAGTTGCAAAATTGAAAAGGCCACCATTTTGAATTCTCATTACAGAAATGTCGTAAAAAATTGTAAAATCCGCACTAGGATGGCAAGAAGTTTTTACACTACATTTGAACAACGATGATAAATAAAGTAAGAAGTTATTCAGGAGTATCCAATTGTTTTCAGAATTCGTCTGAGACGCCATTTTGAAATCGATAATAGCAGTATACTACCACGAATATTCGAAAATAAGTAAACAGTTCTTTTCGATGTATCGTTTTATCTCGATTCAATAAAATTTCCAATCACGTATAGAATACGGATGACTAACTAAAGAGATAAATAGAAGCTAGCGAGCCGAGAGAAACAAAATTCGCATGCATTGCCACTAATTTGTCTCGAAAACTTTTGATCACCTTCAGTGTTACGATTGTCGATAATTGGGTCACGCGAAAGCTCCTCGATCGTTAAATTCTCATGTATACTGCACGTATCCGCATGTAGCGACATCGGTGCGATGTCGAGGGGCGAAAGGGTGAGGGATTGAAGGGTGGTGGGGGTCCGAGGCACAGTGTTTGGTGGGCACAGATTCACCGTCCAATTGTTTAGAAATAATGGCCGCGAATGGCTACGTGCCAATCGGTGCACCAGCTATTGGGACTTTGTAGCATCGAAGCACGAAGCACAAAACAGAAAACACGAAACTGGGAACACGCCCTCCAACTCCAGAGATATTCACACACCGGTGTTCGGTGTGTAGGTCATTCGCGTTGTACGTACAATACAATGCCGGAAAATGTGACACTGTGTACGTTTTGGTTGGTATGAGTACATACGCTTCATCATTCGGCTCAGGTAGGTATTTTATGTATGTCGAGGTTACAAAATGAGCGGTGAATAGCAAATTCCAACTGAAACTCGAACTCTGGTTGCAATTTCCCATGAGTATTACCCTCCATCCTCAGGTATGACTTCATAAAAAAAACCAAAGCTAAAGTAAAAGATCACCCTGCGCAGGGTGCTGAAGGCTCGAAATGCGGTGACGCACCGTTTTCAAGTTCTTCGTATAACTGATCACGAAAAGATTTGTTTCTTTTTCGTTACAGCCGAGAGAAAAAACAGACCAAAATCATTGATAAGTCCTCAAAATTTCGAGCTATTGCATATCCGTGGATGATCGGAGGATAGTCGGATGGTCCTTAAAAAGTGATTTTTCAATTTCGACCAACTCGCCCCCCCCCCCCCCCCCCCCTACCCCAAATCAGCTCCAGATAATTCAAAACCGATTCACGAATTTTTTCAGATTTTGATCTCAACTCTAACCCGTGCTCTCAAGAAAGTGGATTCCATTCAACTTTTTCAAGGGCACATCAAATCAACCTAACGGATTTAGGTGAAATTTGGCACAGGGTGGACTTTTGGGTCACTGATTGCAAATCTGAACTCAAAATTTGAAAATTCAAAATGGCGGAACCAATATGGTGAAGTGAAATCCAAAAAGTCATTTGATTTCGATAAAACTCGGTACTCGGGGGTTTCCAAGGTCGCTGAATACGAATCTGAACTCGAAATTACAAGAAGCAAAATGGTGGATCGAATATGGCAACATCAAGTAACTTTTGGAGATTTGGTCCACCGTATTGGGTACGCCATTTTGAATTTTTAAATTTTGAGTTCAGATTCGTAATCAGCGACCCAAGAAATATCCCTATAACAAATTTCATCTAAATCCGTTCGGTAGATTTGATATATAAATCCACCCTCCTTAGGGCACGGGCTATAGTTGCAATAAAAATCTGAAAAAATTAGGCAATTATTTTTTGAATTTCGTGAAGTCGATTTGGGGGACGAATCGGTCGAAATTCAAAGATCACTTTCTTAAGGATCACGCTAAGCGCAAGACAGTCATCATCGTCAATTAGATACTGTGACAAGTCACTGAAAGACTGAGTTCCATTCGAGTCAGCGAATGATCTGCAGCATCTGAGGCGACACGGAAAAGATATTTCGTGAGTTCAAGGTGAAAATTTATCAATTCCTCGATACGAACGTAGACGTAGACGAGATACTCCAGCCGTACGGGATTTCGTGATATTTCTATCCGTCCCATAGCCCTGCGCCCTGCACACTCTCCGATGTAATACCACACTCACACTTGTCGAGACTAACGCACACGAAAATCCGAAGGAATTCGCCCCTCGATCGTTCCTGGTGGAACGAATTGGTCGCCCCGAGGTTCGATTTCTAGGTAAAATGATACCGTTTCTTGACCCGGACAAATCGCTGGCGAACATTGCAGCGCAATATCTGGGCATGTACACACAGCCGAGACGTAATATATAGATCTGCAAGACCGTGGTAGCAAGACGTATCCATGTACAGTCAGGGTACACAGAGTGGAGTTCAGTCGAAACGAAGACATTCAATTTCGTTCGGTCCAACTTTGTAATTTCGCTTTGTTCTAAATTGGCCGCTTTCGCGCCTTTTCCGAAAGTGAATTAACTGTAATTAACATTGTGCAAGAAAGAAAGAAACGGAAGGAATTACGGGACTTGAGTGGGTGAATTGATTGTAGGCGGGAAGTGAGGAGAGTGTCCTTCTCCCATCTCTCTTCCTCTCTCCCCCCAAGAACAAGGTTCTTTATAGGTACATCTGCTCATTGGAACACGACCGCGAACACAACCTTCGGATTAATTAACACAATTTTTACCTGCACGGACAGCATCAGCGTCGCCATCAGGCTCATAGCGCGATGTGAAAAACGTTCGAGCCTTAAGGCCGAGGCCATAAAATTTGTCAGGATGGCGCTGTGAGTAGGGAAAAATTAAAATACCGGTGAAGATATCTTGGGGTCTGTACAGGCACAGGCGGCACTGCGTGTGTTGATTGTAATAATGTAAATACACGTGATTTCGAAGCACACTCGAGTGTAACGTTGGCCTGCGGCTAGTTGGGCGTAAATACCGGACCTCGGGACGATGCTGAAGTTAGCCGGAGGTTTCACCCAATCAGCGTCAAGGACCAGGGACGAATTGGCGCGAAAAATATTACTATACAAATAATACTAAGATTTTCAAATTTTTCATTGTTTCAAGTCACCGCTCAACGTTTTTTCGTTTCAAGGAACTCAATCTGATGATACGAGAATATTCTTTTCAGCACTGACTCTTAAACATAATTATTTCACCGGGGATCCAAGACTGATTTTGATCCCTGGGCTTGTCCGGTTGGCGGTTCAAACCTGCGGCTAGCTTCAGTCGCATTCGAGAGGCTGCAGAGCCGAGCTTGTGCGTCAAGTTTTACAATCCAATTAGACGCGGGCCGTCGTATTAATTATAATTTTATGGGTAATAATTATATCGACAGTTTTATACGTTCGACCTTAATTACGTAATGGGGGAGAAGGAGGGAGTTTTGTAACCGCGGTAAAAAGGCACTGAGTATATTATGTGAGGTGAGCTTTACGATTTTGCTGGGAAACTTAAAAGCGACGAAAACAATTGTTATACCAAACCGAACCAAAACCTTTTAAACGCCGAAGTGCAGAGTTGACAAAAGAATATGCCCGGTTCGATATTTATTTTTTTTTCAACAGATATAATCTGAAGTTCAGAAAATAGAATACTTGTCAGAACGGTTGATCAGAAGAATTTTAAATTTCGTTTCGACAATCGTGTTACAACATACTTTGTGAGTCCTTTTGAGACTGTTTGAATAAGACTGGAAACATGAAACAAGCTTTGAGATAGTTAGAGCTAGAGCGTCAAGTTTGACATGTAGAATTTTTCTCATACAGACAAATGATTGGTAGAGAGAACATTATTATATACCTGTAACGAGTCTGTGAGCCGGAGGTGTAACAATGAAAATTGTACCCGTAGGCATACGGCGGAGGTTAAAAAGTATGAATGTAAAGGAGAGAAAAGGAGGAGAAGAAGTAAAACGGGAAGCACAAAAGGAGAAAATGAATGAATTCTGATTAACACCATTGTGTTAGGTATAACCGCACGGGCTGTACACAAGATACGATGTGGGTACCAACGTCATTTAGCGTGAAGGAAATATATATAGGGAAATAATAGGAACCGCTCGATGAACAACAGCGGGAGAGACGAGAAGATTCTGCCGGTGTTGAAAGAGAAAAGGAGAAAATACGGTGAGTGAGGAAAAAAAGTGACGAGTCTAGAGGGGCAGACAAGATTGTGATAAGAAAAAGAAGCATGGAGAGAAAGAGAGAGAGAGAGAGAGAGAGAGAGAGAGAGGGAAAAGAGAAGAGAAAAAAAAATCCTGGGTTCACTTATTCCCAGAAACGGTTTCATTAGGAAAATAAACGTACAAGGTAATCAATTCTTGATCGAAACGTGGATCAGACCAGATAGCGCGTAGAGCTCGTTGAGAGATCGAAAAGGATCCTTTCAGCGTCCATACACACCGATCCACTTTTACTCTTTATACTAATTTTCGGTATTTCGTCTCGGTTCGTTTCAATTCATTCCACTTTATTTCATTTCATGTTATTTTAATCTTTCTTTCTTGCGCTTTTTTTTTTCCCGTTACTTCTTTTTTTATCAGTCGGCTAGGAATTTCGCCTCGGTTTTTTCACCCGCTACACAGGATATGGCGGAGCTTTTAACAACAGTTCTCGGCGCTCGTTGCTGCGATACGAAGTATCGTTGGTCAACTTTTTATACGATAGGCTTTATCGTAAGAGGAAATTTGTCAGCATCGTGGTTACGTTTTTGTTAATGGGTGAATGTCATTCGATGAGGAGGAATTTAACATTGCGCATGAATGCGTGGGACGTTGAAATTTTTCTGTCAATAAATTAACAAATTCAGTATCTTAATTAGCTCGCATCGAGACATGTATATATATATATACATATATATATATATATATATATATATATATATATATATATACATAGTATAGGTGATGAATAAATTGTGAAATTAGCAAATGTATTTCAACATCTCGTAACCATCGTGCGTATATGGTTGGAAATACGCCCGACTTGTGCCATAAATTTGCAGCCTCGTTCGACGCTCTCGGAAAGTTTTGCAAAAATTCTTCCGGAAATTTTCATGGATTTTCCCGTCCCTTCGTAATAAATCTCCGATTGTCTCGATTCGGAATAAAACTGTTATTTTCTCTGTCGTTACGCGACGTATTTTTTTTTTTTTATCCTTCTTTACTATTATTTCTTCGTTCTAGTAGGACGAGATTTTAATATAAGAAGTTTCACACGAGATTCCTCAAAACGATTACACCACACCGTTCCATTTATAATTAATGATGCATTCGAGTCACGCGATTCTCTCTCAGAATACCACTCGCGGCCTGCAAGACTCATTCGCACTTGTTGTTAGTTTTTCATTTATATATAGGTGTACACACGCGTTCTTGTATGTTGTTTAACGTCTTACCTGTTCGCTGTTAATGCGTTTGAATATAATTTGCAAGATGAGAAAAAAATCGAAACAAAAAAAAAAAAAATAATGCGCGAAAGAGAAGAAGAAAATTCTGACATAAACTTTTACGAATAAATTAAAGAAGGAATGTAAAATTCGACTTGCCTACGTTGGCACAGCTTGAGTTCCTCGGTAAGTTTGAATCGCATAATCGGTAATGATGACTATCTAAAGGCGATGACGCGACCCGGAGTCCCGGATCGATTTAAAACGCGTCGCCTGACCGATTTTATGACTCACGTCTGCGATGTGGTTTAAAGTCATGCGTTACACATGACGAGGTCGTGGATGCAACGAACGAGTAACGCGCTTCGAATACTTGACTCAAACACTCTCTATCATCGCGGTCATGCGTGAGTTGCGTAATTGAATCAAATAAATTTACATCAGACGCAATCAGTTCTTCATTCAGTGTCAATTCAACTTTCTCCATCCATTCGGTTTTGACGAATTGCTGTCGTTGATTGTCCGAAAATTAAATTTTACCACCTGGTAATAAGTCAAAGGTTACGGCATTTTCTTTATCATGTTTCAATCTTGTCAGCACTAGTATTTAAGTGGTATAGAAAAATGTAAGGTATACCGTAATCACCCCGATAGTCAAAAGTCGACTTTAAACTGGGTCTCCATTTTTTGAAGTTTAGAGGATCATCTCCAGTCATTTTCAGACGAACACGTAAAATGAAAGGAAATTTGTCCTTTTTAGTAAATCGAGTTCGACGAAACTCGGTACTTGGTGGTTTTCAAGGTCACGCTGATCACGAATTTGATATTGAATTTTCAAGAGAGAAAAAAAAAACATGCGCCTTGGCTTCGAAATTTCATATCTCAGAATTTTTCGAGACATTCTTATTGCAAATCCGACATCCAATTTTCTTTTCTGTCAACTTGGAACCTACGGCGTGAAAATGAGAAGTTCGAGGGCCGGCTTACGGTCAGCCTAAAGCCGCTTGTTTCACAAAATTATTGCTCAGAGGATCTTTTCTCCGACCTACCCTGAATCAGTGTCGTTTAATGAATAATACAACAAGTGTGTACAAGATAAGAGTAAAATTCTAGAACCTGACAAGAATTTCTGCGTATCTGTATGTCACACCCGTATGAGTTGCAAAGGTGTACGACAATGTGGGAAAATCGAAATGGAAGTAGTGAATCACGCGTGAGACTGTGCCGATACCGCGAGGGCTATCAAAGAGCGTCTGACCAACAAACGAGAACGTTTTATGTAAGTATACGTAAGTCGAACGTTAAAAATTTCGTTATCCATCGCCCAGGGACGGTAAATATTTTCTCGACACACATGCGTCAGAAGTAAGGCGAGAGATAAGCGTCTTCCAATCTCGTTCCGTAGGTGGATGCATACAACAACCTATTGACGCCTCAAGAGGAGACTTCTTTTCAAATCCAACAGGCCTTGGATGTCGTCCGAGAAACGGGTGCAGGTATAGCAACGGCCAGCGGACAGTGTCACTTGACAATGACGGACTAACCTGAAGTCAGGTAGAGGTACCCAACCCAAGCGACGATGTCGCTGCCCATGGGCGTGCCTGTCAAGAATCACGTATCCTCGAGTCAGCAGGGAAACACCAACGTCAGTCAGCCCAAGATAACATGTAACAGACTGCAGTCCCCATGCAAAGTTAATTTTTCAACTGGATAGTGAGGAGAATCGGTTACAGGCCTTCCGGAAACTCATTTCAGTCCATACTGTGGTCATGATCACCGTTATGCTCTTTGGACAAGAGAGAAAGAAGCTTGGAAAATTTTGACAGGTAGAAGCAAGGAGGACCATATCCGTGTACAGAAAGTGTCGGTAAAGTGAAGGGAAAATAAAATGGCGCTGCTGGAACCAAAAGTTTCACAAAGCATCAATCAAATTGTTTCCCTTACTGCTTATTAGCGCCATTCCGATGACTCGCTGAACCGTTACATGTATTTCCAGATTTTTACCGGATACTTTTTTGATTTCAAACCCATACGAGATACTTCTCTTAACCTTTACCCTCCATTGGTACAGCATGAGAGACTGACGTCAGCTACGCTGCTACTGTACCCCTTATACGTCGTTAACTGCTGCATGACATCGAGGGTGAAATTTATACGGAACAGAATCGAGGCGGACTGCGCAGTGCACGTATAGGGTATCGAGTTTGGTGGTAAGCGCTGGTAGATAATCGAGCTGGAGAGAATCCCTTGGAAACTCTCTCGCTATCGGTTCCCTGCACTCCACGTTCGAGTCTTATTTGGCCAATTAGGAGGGTGGCCTGTAATTCATACGGCTCTTTCAGCCGTGCAAGGCAGAAATTAGCTCAATGCGGAATATCGCTGTCTGCACCTTCGGGCTAGAATCGATCCCTCGGACTTCCTGAGATCGGATCTGCGGTTTATTGGATATATTCCAACTACGAGCGTGTTGGCGCGAATCGCATTGGGAAAAACAGTCTACCCGGTTCTTCGGTGAAACTGTGATAAGGTAGAAAATAAAAACTCGATTTAGCCACAGCTCGCGATGAACTCCACGGTAGGTTGTTCAAAGACATCACGCGACTTGTTGTGAGAAATAAAAAGTAAGCTCTCAAGGAGAAACTTTTGCTGTTATTTCGCCGGGTTATATCGCGCCAGCTACCGTCACCTTATACTTCGGTTAGAAAAATGTTCCCTAAGTACGTACAACACCGAAGTTGTATTGCGAGTTTTCAAAAGGATCTCGCATCAAGTTCAGGTGTACATTTTATTTCTCGTACGACACAATCGATTCTCTCAACTCCGTATTGTGGGATTGAACCCAAGACGCGGAATTCTGCACCGACTACACCAGGCAAGTGATTCTTACAAGCACGCCGAGAGCCGCTGAGGCAATCAGGGTACCGTGCCACGTTCTGGATGGAACGTCTTTCGCCTCGACATTCGACGCCCTCGAGCTTGAGATTACATTGTATATCGGACGTGCTAGAACGTTGTTACAAGCTCTTCCGACCTCTCCCAAGCTCTTGGGCGTGCCCCGTTCCTCCTACCACCTTTATATATTTAATATCGTACACCCGATGTACACGTGTAAGTCCGTGTAGATAGGAGGGTCCATCGCCCGACCGGCCACGAAACCACATTTGAACCAGAAGGCTCGGAAGTTGCCGTTCATCCTGACCGAGCATAGCTTCACAAGCACCGGTTTCATCGTCCACTTGCCAATGATGTTAACGTCGAAAAGGATTCACGGATCGGATCATGGCTAGCCGTACCTTTTTACCGATCAGGATACCGATGGTGATTCTTATTGAATCATGTCCCACTGGCTGTCACAGCTTAAGATTGAGACGTTAACCATCGTGACTCGATAGTCGTCAACAGTCAAGTGTACATTGCCATTGAACGGAAGAAAACGTTTCAGGATTCTCGGCTGTGGATCTTGGAGCTGTCAACCTTCCTCGAGTGTTGAACTATTGATCTTGCGGCTTGACGGTGAACCGTGAAAATTGAACTATGAACCCCGTGTGTCAGGTACGTCAATGAGTGAGGTATACGGAGAGAAGGTGGATCAGGAAAAATCCTTCATGGGTACAGAGTAATTACGCGGATGTTTCGACCATGCAGTTATAGACATCGTTGGTGCAAGATTCGATGACGGAGGTCGTTATTGGAGTCGAGTGACTGGACGCGTCGTGTGTTCGGTACCTTACGGACTGAATGAGAATTTTCATGCGTCTAAGTATGCGTTTCTGCATGTTTATGCATGACCGATCGACCGTCTATGGACATCGTCCGACCGTGTGCGTCGTTGGATAGGTGTATTAAATAAAATCATATCAAGAGAATTGTATAGAGCAGGTTTAATTGAATGATTGCCTCCCGTTCCTCCCATACACTGTGTATGGAGGTACACCACGTTACCGGAGACTCCTTGCTGTGCATGGGCCGTCTGTCTCATTCGTTCTCATTGTCGGTGTCGACATTACGAGCATCGTTGTGACTTGGTAGGTGTGCTGTGCATGGAACGTGTGTGTAGGCGACGGGTTTACGTGTGTGCACACCTTATATACGACCTCTGTAAGTTATACCTCATACCGAAGCGCGACGGGGCAAATTTAATCAGGATTTTTTGCCTCTGGTGTCGGTGATTTTTTTTTAATTTCTTGATCCTTCTTTCTTGCGTTTCTTGTTTTTTTTTTTTCTTCTTCTGGTTTGTTCATTCCCCTTTTTTAAAGTGCAGATTCTCGCTTATGTGTATTGCTTACGGTGCTCGCTACCTCGGTACAGGTTAAACAAAGGAATAAATCATCATAATTGATCTGCAGTTCAGGAGGCTTCTTAATTCGAAGAGCGAACAGAACGACGAGGAGTGTAAAAAAAAAAAAAAAAAAAAAAAAAAAAAACCCAAGACGTGATTAAAGAACACAGTAACAAACTACCGTCTATCTATACCTCTGTATCTAAATTACTACACAATTGTCGTATACACCAGACCGTACCAGCTGCGCATATTGGAAACGCGATGATGCGTACCGTAAATTAAGAAGAAGGAAAAAACAAATAAACAAATAAATAGATGAAAAAAATCACGAGAAAAAGATAAGCAAGACCAAGAATAAGAAAATAACCGGGAGAATAATTGAATCAGCTGTGTAAACAAATGCTGCAGGCAACAACTCGTCATTCTCTTCGTTTCTTTTATCTCTTTTATTACGAGTGTAGAGAAAATAATTGGAAATACATTCCGTACACGTATAAGAAATAATTGGAAAATGTTCTTCTTATTTTGCGGGATTCTTTAATTCCAGTAATTCACGTATACATTCAATCGATCGATTGTGAGAAAAATCTTTCACAGTACACCGTATTATACATGATACTCGTGCGAATCATGCACGTCGCATATAATGTATCATATGCACATAAATTTACACATGCAAAGTACGCGATGAATTGTTCGATGTTTTTTTCACTCCCACACACGAGCTCCCAGACAGTAGAGACGGATAATATTTTCGATAGCGCGCAATCGCGGCGAGAGACATTGACCAGAGGTCAGGTTCTGTATTTTCCTTTTGTTTTCCACAATATATCAATAAACGCCACTGCGCAATGCACCTCGAGGCATTGATGCAATTGTGTGCAGTTGACGCTGCACTTGTTCCCTGCACCGATACTGGACCCCATTATGTCGATATCCCGTTTCGCGTCCCTTTTGAATCCTCATTGCTGGTCAAATCAAGTGACCGACGAAGGATAAAACACGTATTGGGAAAAGCTCAAGTTAACGGTAACTCAGGTCCGCGTTTATACGAGGGTGAAGCTAGTAGCCAGAATCAGCGGCAAAACGTTCCAATGTTCGTTTCAATAAGGTAGCGAAGACCGGAAATCAAAATATGGAGAAATACCTTGAACCCTGAATATTATTGTAGAA
The DNA here is from genome assembly GCF_021155775.2 of Neodiprion pinetum. Classification (NCBI taxonomy): domain Eukaryota; kingdom Metazoa; phylum Arthropoda; class Insecta; order Hymenoptera; family Diprionidae; genus Neodiprion; species Neodiprion pinetum. Next base: position 32,498,452 of record NC_060236.1, on the reverse strand, counting down.
TTACGAGGATAAATCTGGATTGTATTTTTATACTTCCAAAACATTGATCACGTTTGGATGCTAACTTTGATTGCTAGCTTCAACTTCGATGCGTTTATTTCGTTTTTGAAAATGATTTGAGTTTCTGATCGTGCAAACTACAGGTTTAATAAAATAAAACTAACTGTATGTGTATAAAGTTTTGATTATTTAATTTAAATTTAAAACTAACACAAACAAATACAAAATGCGAGGAATCTATAATATCGCTGTTTTTTTAAAGAGAAGCTCCGTTTCTTTGATTTCCGTTTACGAACTTTATCTGCTTCATATCTATGGATCATCCAACTTATATAGTCTACCATCATACTGACGTCCCAACGGCCTTGATACCTTCTTTCCATCTCTTTTACATCTTAATGGAAACGTTCACCTTGTTCCTAACTGTAGTCTCCGAGATATTTTAGAAGATAATAAATGTGCGAATTCAATAAGTAAAATTTCAGACTTATATTGACACCCTAAGTTTCTATAGTTGCTTAACATGTCTTGCAAAATATTTTTATAATTAGGATATTTTACGTTGCCTAAAAATTTATAAAGTTCTGAAGGAATGCCAGGCATTTTATTTATTTATTTATTTTTTTGAGCCGTTCATGACATTCTCAAAGTCTGCATCTTCGTACCAACGAAGTAAACATGAATTTACTAGACTACTCCTTTGAAACTGTCTCTATCTATGCATACAAGAATAACAAAAAATCATGATGCGATAGGTAAAAACGGAGTTGATATTCTGAATCAGCGGGCAAAAATCCATTCGGTATCATGTACAAGTATTCAGAAAACTTTTTCATCGCAGACGTGTGTAACCCAATGAATGTTTTCTTTGAGTCATCGCTGTGCAAAGTTCGCAGCTATCAAAAAACCGAGCTGGCTTTTAGTCCTCGTCAATCACGCGCGAGCTTTTCGTCGTCTATTTCCGTCCTGCAGCAAAATCCAGACACTAACAATAAAAGCTCAAATCGCAGGTTACGCACGCTCGTTTCTACCCCCTGCAAGGTAAGCGTCGATTGCGCAACGTCTCTTAATTCGCACTGTTGAAATTTAAAATAGAATGACGCCTTCCACATGTCGACGTCACCGCCAACGACGCGGACTCAATTCTTCACAAGCTTTCCGCCATTCGTGTTCGGTTGCTCGTCTAACTGTGCAAACTCGTTGAACTCAAGGTCATGGCTACTCCTTCACATTTGCCGATCCCCGTTTCGGCGAAACTGCCCATCGGTCGAGTCTTTCAGATTTCCAGGGTGCTTCAAGATCAACGATCATCGTTGGATTCACGGTTGGTTCAGTTTCGTTTCTTCCAACGAACATCGCACAAGATGTACTTGGAAAAGATCCGAAAGCTAATAACAGCACTTACAAGGAGGTCATGGATTCTGCTGAAACTTCTAGGAACGTATGTTTAGCCCAAATTACGGAGTTTCTGATTCTTAATCAATTCACAAATTATACTTCACTATGGTTCCGAAGGGCACTTGAATCTATAAGATCCTGTCATCAAAATTTCAACGAAGAACAACAAAAACTAACGTACAAGACAAAAATGCATAACAGGATCCATTTATCATAACATTTCGCTCATCGAACTGCTGATGTAATCAAAAGAATCCCATGAGATGGAACCACGTGTGATGGGCATCGTACTTTAGGTTGGAAATCGACCGAATCCATAACCCAGATGGAGTCTGATACTCTCGACGTTATCCAAGCTTCGCAATTTTTCAACCATAGCTCGGCAAGCAAGGAAATCCGCAGTCGTTCGGCCGCTCCAAGTGACGAGGAATTTATACACGATGTCGTTTAGCCGCGGATACGGTTTGTAAGATCGTAAGTTTGTACGTGGAACCGGTTGGAAACAGGGTGGCCAATGCTCGTCAACCCTGGCAGGACGGTGCTGGATGGCTCCGCGCCTTTGAACTGGTTCAAAGTTCTCCGATTTACGGACGGTTCTCCTCCTCCGTCTTCTCGCCTACGTCCGCATTCATCGGTTCGTCTGATACACACGCTTATAGCCTCTTTTTCACCGCGATTGCGTACATGCCTTGTACCGATCTGACAATCAGATAACCCGCGGGGATTAGTTTTAATAGGCTTTAGCTCTCGCGGTAAGAAAAAGTCGTTCCCTAGCTTCTTACACGTGCACCAACACACGGACCATCTTTAAACGTAGACACGATATGCAGAAACCCTCCTCCTCGGAAATTAGCCCCAAAAGCTAATAATGGTCTTACGTCACAATGATTACAACAGCTTCGTGTCAATGACTCAATAGATTGTGTGAGGTCAAGTTCAGCAGCAAGCTACAGTTACATATTGGTAACGATATCTTCAGGAATTCCACTAGTTCTGGTTTGAAATCGAACGCAGATTTTCATGAGAATACATCAATGATGTATAAATTGAGGTTCTGGTAATTTGAACCTTGTCCTAAACCATTGGCAAGTCTTATCAGTTTCTTAGAATTCATTCATTGGGTGATTCGGTTTCAAGAATCTGATTCCTCAAATCTTTGAAGTAAAAATCTTTGCAATTTAGATAATTTACAATCGATTCGTGATCTAATAAAAACGAAGTCCATGTACCATCGTAATTATAATTTGTTCACTTCTTCTCTGCATTGAGCATCAGCGATAAATGAGCAAGACAACGAGGTTCAATCGTATATCCAAAACTTCATTGATCGCATCACAGGTATTTCATGGTCTATGAAGAACATCGACGTTTAGAAAGAAACGAACCGAGAAAACTTGACGGGGTTTGAATTCCTGGCACGGTTTACATCAAGGTGGCAACAGGCTTGCAGTTTTCTACCTTCAGTGCACTTTAACAACCCGATCACAAAAATGGTCAAGTATAACTTGTCGCAGGGATTCAGAAGCCTGACCAACGACGATTCTGAATTGAGAAACAGGACGAGATTCGTTCCTCGATGTAAAGTTAAAGCCTAGACTAAGGTGCCTGCATGACTCGAAGGAACATGATATTAATCCGTGCTTGTCCATCGAGTCTTTGGGATTAGTTCCAACACCAAGAAAGGCATAAGATCCGAGATGTTTTCCCGAATAGAATTTGGATTCGTGACCTGGTCCTTGGTTCGCCAATTTAATATCTCACTCTCTATCTCTCTCTCTCTCTCTCTCTCTCTCTCTCTCTCTTTCTTCCTTTCTCGACAAGCATAGCAAAACTTGACACAGTGTCTGACACGCCTCGGACACGATGAAATCCGACACTTTATTTCCAGCGTGTTGCAGGCGGGTGGCTGCAGCGTTTTAAGAGTGTGCGTGAATGAATCGTGCCTTTTATTCGTCTGCGGCAGGTTATATCGGGGTGGTGTAGGTATATGAGACTGGTACGAGATGCACGCATTCGGCTTGTGCCGAAGAACCCGGTCGGTATAAGAATCAAGGAACGAACGAACGAACGAACGAACGAAGGAACGAACGAAGGAACACGGACGGACGAAGGAGGAGGCAGGAGGCCTTGTTCCCCGATGCTTTTGAACACGTGTAGATTCTTCCGCGAGATATATCCTTGTGCCTTATACCCGCGCACCGTAGCACCTCATCCTCGCGGCGACTCCTGCGGCCTGACTGCCTGACTGCCTGCGTATTATACCGGCTACACGAAGACGCTGCTACGGGGCTCCTGCACGTAGCCTTACATCTCACCAAATAAGTTTTCTCTCTCTCTCTCTCTCTCTCTTTTTTTCTTTTTTTTTTTTTTGTTTTTTTTGGCACATTCCTCATCTGGAGATAACCAACAGGAAGAAGACGAAGAGGAAGAAGAAGAAGAAGAAGAAGAAGAAGAAGAAGAAGAAGAAGAAGAAGAAGAAGAAGAAGAAGAAGAAGAAGAAGTTTGTCTCTTGGAGTGGAGATGAAGGCACGTCGCTCTCGTCCTCCTCATGCGCCTCATTATACCTACGCCTAACCCTATTTGCTCACTCTTCACCTGACTCGCTGCCTCTTTTGACGAGGGAAATTTGACACCCGACTATATGTATATATTTCGTTGCATGGGAATCGATGAGGTTTTTTTTTTTTTTTTTTTTCTATTTTACTTCTTTCTTCTCTTAATTTTTTTATTTAAATTTTTATTTTTTATTTTTATTCTCATATCCGATCTACTTTTAATTATCGCCGAAGCGCGTTTCTCGTAGATAAAGAACCTTAAGATTGGGATGCATTTGGTGCGATGTCGCGTTATATGTTTTTCGCTGTAGCAATAACCCATTTCTCACAATCGGCAGGAAAGTGTGTAAGAAAACAGCCTTGTTGCATACATTATACGATAACGGCTTTGTTGCGCTAAACGTTCTCCGCGTTTTATGTTATTTTTTCTTTTTTTGTCACGGTCCAAGACCTCGACCGAAATGTGATATCAATTGAATAAATATTAAGCACTCCTTTTTTTCATATCTCGACTGCTGAAAGGAAACGAACGTTTTGCAATATCGAAACCTACAAAACCTCCGAGTCCGAACCGTTCTTCGAATATCTCTCCAGAAAATTTCAATTCACATCTATTTCCCTTCTGTTTTCATCACAGGAAGTTAAATTAAGCCAGGTTTTGTGATAAGAATAATTTAAAAATAACTCACCTATAGTCGAATTATCGCCGTGGATATTGACGGGGTGTTTAAAAATCCATGTAAATTTTCTGTCTCGTTGTAAAGTCGCATCGAGGATTAAGATTATTGTTGATTCATCACTGCCTCTCTTATCACTCTTCAGATATTTTTATCGCACGAGTAATTAACGCATTTTAAAAGCCCAGCTCAGCACAACAACCTATTAAAAACCTTCACTAATTGTAAAACACGTGCGTTCATATCGGGATGAATACTCACCGAAGAAAATTATCACAATAACTATCGACGAACATCACCACTATTTCTCAAATCCGAACACCTTATATATTTAAAACTATATCTACGACTTTTTGGTTCAACCGTGTCTCCCTGCAATTTTTCCTTTCTCCGAGTTTCGCACGGTATATTATCGGAAGAAAAAAACTCGATTTCCGTCGCTCTTGAACCGCTTGATTTCGTCCGAATTGCAAAAGTTTAATTTCTCTGGACTTGACTGTTCACCGTAGCTTTCAAATGTTGAGAATAAAGTCACGGAATGAGAAAACTGGCAGCAAGGAGAAAAAAATAGAAAAAAAGAATAAATAAACTATTAAATTCCTGAAGCACTTTAACCGCGTGTGTTAATTTATGCGAATCGGTTATACTCGCATAAATTAGAATCGCAGATTTGGATTATTATTGTTATTATTGTTATTGTTATTATTATTAGTTTTGTTCAATTATAAACTATCATCGACAAGCTTATACCACAATTTTAGACGTACACGTGAAATCCTCACTCGTCCTCACTACTTGCACAATTATTATATCGACTGATTATTATAATCATTATTGCTATTATTGATTAATCGTTATAGCAATATAGCACAGTAATTATATATGTAAATATGTGTATATACACATTAGCACATTATTCACGATTGCGGGATTCAGGTGAACGAATCGTCTTGTTATATTACGAACAACGTACACTGTGACGTATTAGTTGAAGCAATTGAACGATCCAGATTTCTCGATTGTTTGATACGCGTATTGTTTTTATCACGCCAACGAAGGGAGCGTAATTAACTTTTCATTCATATTGCCGGATTATAACTTCCGAATGATAATAAATAAAATTCAATGGATATTTAAGATTGAGGTGCGGATAAGGTGAGCACGTCCGTGTTTATGTTTGTGTACGTATATGCGACATGTATCCGCATACATAGGGCATGGGAAACGTGAGGCGGGATTAGATCGAGATAAGACGAGGAAGAGATTGAAGGATAAGGATAAAGACAGAGAGAGAGAGAGAGAGCCAGAGGTGGAGAAGAAATGAAAATAAATATGCTCGGGAGATATATTTTTATCGTCGATTTTAATCGCCCCGCAAATATGTATAAGCCTGTGTCTCTGCCTTGGGCGAGACTCCGAACCGACTGTCGCGCGACGCGGGTCGCCGGGCGGTTTAGTATGTTCGCGGTTCCTCGCGACGCCCCCGACGCTCGCGACGCCGACGCCGAACGAATGCGCGTCGCATAACTTCTTTCTCTACCTGCCCGGAGAGCCGAGCGAGGCGAGGCGAGGCGAGTCTTCGCTCCAACCTTCGCGGGAATCGATTCGCCCGGCGATTTGCTCGCGATTTCAGCCCGGTCGGTAATATCGATCAAAAAAGCTCGCGTGAACTAACTGGGACATTTTTGTTTGCGATTCTAACTTGGCAACTCGAAGGAAATCCCAGCTTCGAGTTCATTGATAGCGAGAAGAAGAATTTCTTTATTTCTGTTCGCAGATTACATTCGTTCGATTTCGACCCGGTCGGTAATATCGTTCAAAAAAGCTAGCGTGAACTAACTGGGACCTTTTTTTTTGTCATTCTAACTTGGCAGCTGGAAGAAAATCCCATGTTGGAGTTCGTTGATAGCGAGAAGAAGAACTTTATTTCTGTTCGCAGAATACATTCGTTCGATTTCGACCCGATCGGTAATATCGTTCAAAAAAGCTCGCGTGACCAATCTAGGAATTTTTTTTTTTTTAATTCTAACTGCAGCGGAAACGAAATTCTATCTTGACGTTCATTGATCACAGTAGGGAGAACGATTCCTTGATTCCTAATAGCAAAGTATACATATGCCATTCGGACAAAAGGTCAGATTTTGGATGAAGAGGCTGATTGGCCAAAAATCTATATCGTTTGTAAATGTCATAACCAAGTTGTCGAATATTTTGCATTTATGAAATTACTATGAAAACATAGAAATAGAGAATGATGGAACTATAAACAAAAGCTTAGATATATATGTACCAATTCATTTAAAATCGTTTACAAATTGCTAAAAATCTAACAGGTTCGTTCGATTTTACTCTATTCTATCAAGAATGATAAATACTTTTTTGTAAATTCAAAACGAGACGAATTGTTTTTTTTTTTACTTTTTGCCAATTCAATATTACTTTTTGTTGATGATATTCAATATCGGTGCAACGTTGTAAAACAAAATATTTAACGATGCCGACTGGATAAATGAAAAAATGCTCAAGTAAATTTGTTCAAAATAGTCTTCCGAATAATATTAGTAATTGTAGAGTGAAATCAGATGTATTTACTACATTTTAACCAATCAAAATCAATTTGAAATAAAGTAATAGTATCATATAAGCTCTCATTTATAGTTACAGTTTTTTATTTGCCGTTATAACAGAAGAACTAAGGAATTAGACAGATCGACATAAGTTCTGTTTTTTTTCTTTGTTACTTTTTATTCCAGTTTCTTGTTATAATGTTGACAATGAATGTATTTACAAAGAATCACTCAATCTTTACTCGAATGATTATTCACCGCGAGAAGAATAATCAAAAGTTTCACTATTTCTCCATACATTGCAATATATATTTCCAAGAAATCGCGATAAGAAAGTTTACCCCAGACTTAACACGTCATGCGTTACTCACTTGATCGATAATTGTTTTCAACGCAATTTGTACGACAATGTTATTCCCCGACTCGAAATATGTCTACCTATAAAAAAAGTATCATTTATAATTTACAAAGCTTGTGAAATTCACTCGTGTATAACAAATTGTACAGAAAAATACAAACCGATGTTTCATGTTTATCCGAAACAACTTTCAACGGATCTCAATCACATTACACGATAACTGCAAAAAAAAAAAAAAAAAACAATCTACCTTCGGTCAAGTACAAAGCGATGCGCGTATTTTTATACGCATGCATATACGTTTTTCCGCTCGTCTAGTCGAGGGTTGCAAGCCAGCCCCTCAAACTTGGTTCTAAATTGATTTTCAATGGTACCGTAATACGTCGAATCAATTTTAGGATCTATCGCAGCCTGCAGGGGTTGCACCGTGTAAATACACGTTTGTATATATACATATGTATGTATATGTATGTACATGTATGTACATATATACGTGTATACGCGAGGCGTGGTCACATGAAAATCAAATTCATGGCAACCAGAGCGCTGGATATTCTGCGCCAGGCCGACGGAGCAGCGTCGTCGTCTTATACTCGAGATGAAATATTATTCCACCCCATTGGAAATTAATATACCGTTTCCGTTGAAATAATCTATTTTTATGGATATTTCGTCCCGCCATAGCTTGTGGTTTTTTTTTTAATCCCTCCTTTCGAACGTTCGTTCTATTCTTATTTTTTCTTTTTTTTTGATTTCCCGTTCGAGTGTTTTTTTTTGTTTATTTATTTAATTTTCATGCATTTCTCATGATTCTAGCTAACTTCAGCAACGTGTATACTATTCGCACGTCTGATGTTGTGCAGTAATTTTCACGCGCCTGCATCGAAGCGCCTATGCAGCGGTGGTGCATCACACCCCTTCGCTGCACAAAGGGAAAAAAGCCCGTGTACTGCAGGTGACGATGAGAAGAGGGTTGAGGAGGGGGAGAGCGATAGGGGGTCTGGGGGTTGAACGAGGGATTTTTCTCTCCTCGGTGCTTTTTTAATCATTCCGCAAAAGCAGCAGCAGCTGGAAAAGCTACGCCCCTTCATTTATGCTCTCCTAACTTCTTTGAATTTTTAACAACTCCCGCACGCCTCATTTCTAGGTCAAGATAAACCTTTGATGCCTTTTCTTCGCTTGTGTTGTGTTTGCTGAATTTTTTTATTTTTTTTTTTGTACTGTTTTTTTTTTTTTTTTTTTTTCAATTTTCATTCCCTCCTTCTTTTTCCAATGAATTTTTGTCCGTACAGAAGAGTTCCGTTTTTATTTTTCGTCTGCTTAATGCCGGTGGTATGGAAAATATTCAAATCACTCCACACGGAGCTGGGGAGATTAAAAGACAAGATGAATCGCTGTTGCCATGCGTGTATATTTTACGTCTTAAAAAGAAGAGAGTGAAAATAAAAAAAAAAAATTGATCACAAGTTTCGACAGCGAATTTTTCGTATGTCAATATGGACTTAAATTCGAAACTGACTATTCAATCGTTTTTTCTTCATTTTGGTTTTTCCAAATTCCTCTCTCTCTCTCTCTCTTCTTATAATTCGAATCCAGATACACGGAAATTAGGTTTAATAAAATACGAACCTTTATTCGTGCAGTGTACATAGGACGTGTTTCTCCGCAATAACCGTAAAATACGATAAGCAGGCCGGTGCGTTGGGAATCCACGTTATGGCGATCGAATTCGAATTGCTTTTATAACAACTCATATAACGAGATGTACACTTGCAGAGGTAATTTCGAATTTTAGATGCATACGCGATGTAGAAAAAAAGAAACAAGAGAAAAAAAAAAATAAAAACTGTCCAAAACGAGCAATTAATTTTTGCTCCTTCCTCGTAAATTCCGCAATTATTTTTCACTCTTCGGAGTTAGAAGAGAAACTCTCTCGTCAACCCATCATTGGCCCTAAGAAGTTTAATTGTATAAACGATGACAAACTTGAATTCAACGAATCGAAATCCGAGCCTAACGATCAACTTTCTAGTATAACCGCGACAAGTCCAGTTAGCTATTAAAAATATGCTTGTTTCTTTCTTTCTCTCTCTCTCTCTCTCTCTCTCCCTCTTCCGAATAGAAGGAAAATAAAACCGCATCAAGTATCCCGCGACATCTAAACCGCGGAAGTTCGATGATCTCACGTATTTCATGGAAATAAATATGCATAAATACAATTCCCATGGTTCATGTATCACCGAATTTAATGGTCAAGGTGTCTCAGCGACTAGATATACATGGTACCTTGTCTAGTAGGCAGGCCGACTAATCCTGGTAGACTCTTTTCGTTCAAGCAAATTGGCACGTCAAGGTACCTCCAATATCTTTCCTTTCGTCTTCGTCCACCCATCTCTCCACTTGTCTCAACGTCTTTCCCTGTAATATCGTCCTCTTCACGCTTTTCTTTAGGCACAACGGTGATTCATCACATCTTTATACCCTACATAATGACACGGAAATTGCAAAAATATTCAAATCAGGTTATCGTAACTCGCGCCGTTGACGGTCCCCAGTCATGTATCATCAAGACTGTTTCTTGGAAAGTCAATTAACCTCGAAGAATCTTCATACAACAGCAACGATTGGCGAGTAATTCAAAGAATTTCGAGGCATTTTGACGATGTTTAGGTACGACATGATGAATACATGAAAATCGAGGTAGTGGAGAATGCCTACACACACAAACACACGCACACAGACAACGAGGGGACGAGGAAGGCTTGTACCTGTATAACATGTACCTACAACAGGCGGGAAACTCGTAACAAAACGGCGGCTAATATTTGCGGCATCGATCGAGGAGCGACGCCGAGCGCCGGGACGCCGCGCCGAGTTCAAATTGAATTACTCCGTCACGCTCACTCCCGCATTGCCGGGAGCCCTGCTATGCCGCTCTGTGTACCTCTGCCTCACCTCACTCACCCCTTCGAACTCGCCAACCTCCCCCTCCTCATCCTCTTCCACCTCCGCCTCCTTCACCTCCACCACCTCCTCCTCATCTTCCCACCTTCGCACGATAGGAGTAGAGCAGAGGTACACGCGCTATACGTGGAGCGGATTGTTTCCGGGAAGATTTTCCTCGAAACTATTTCCTACGGCTTCCAATCACCAGCTAGGTCTATAATACTGTCATCGGGCCAACCACCGATCAGACTTTTCGGCGAAATATCCTTGGAAACCACACTGAGAAAAATTTCATTTGTTACGGTAACTAGAAAAATTCGATAAAACAGGCGTCGTTAAAAAAACTGTTTGAATATTGTTGGAATTACGAAAAACGAGGTACGCGTAACCATTTTTCCCCTGTTGTCGATCTTTTTTTTGGTAATTGAAACGCAAAATCAATTTGTGAGGTTTACTCTACTTTTTTAGTTAAATAAGGCTTTAACGTCAATTTATCGTTGCACGAGCATTAAATTTTTGCAACAGTTACGAGAAAATATAGCAACAGTGATCGTAATGAGAAAGAGTAGTAACGGATACTAGACTTTCTGGTAACAGCTAGAAAACTGATTTTCATTTTCTGCCTAGAACTATATTTTTCGATTGTGGTAAAAAATGAAAATAGTTAAGGACTGAGCGGTAACCGGAACTAAAAATTTCTCTCAGTGCATGATACAGGTATTTCCAACTAGTCTTTACACTTTTCATACAATGATCAGAATTCCCTTAGTTTCGTAGGGGGCTTTCTTTGGGGGTATTTTTTTAACCGTTGCTTCTAAACGCAGTTCTGCCTCAGCTCCAAAAATTGCCCATTCTGTATCCATGTTTATTTCACTGTCAGTCCAACGAATTAAACATAGTTGAGTTCAGGTGTTGACTGTGCATAAGATTCTCTATTCAATTCACGTCACATGTCACTGGAAGTATTGTAAAGTTCGCATGGAATCCTGAGGGTACGTCGTTAAAAGTCACTCATTGAAGTAGCTCGATCTGATGTGAAGTCACTTGAAGTCAAGCATTTAAGGGATTTCGGTTTAAATCATTCGAAGATAAGGTTTTCTAAAGTTAAGCAAGTTCGTGCAAAAGGCACGTAAAGTTTTCCAGTCACACCGGTAATTGTCAATGTTTGGTTCCAGCGAAGAATGGTCCACCTCTGGGGCTAACCTTCGAATTCAAATGAGAATTTTCTCCTTCCGGATGCTGTGAGAGCCGTTGAAGCTATTCATACTGAGGAGAAATTTTCTCATATATGCGCGGTTAACAATGGGCTCGACAATAAGCGCACGAGGGGCTAAAGGCTAGACGAAGTTTATGGGCTGGGGAACCTTTGCCTCTGAATTTCATTGCGAAGGCAGACTTCAGCATCCAACTTATCTCGCACCTCTAACTAGTCTTGCCCATTGTGTACGCAGTCACTCAAATCTCGTCTCTACGGCTTGCGAACATTTCGCTGCTTCTTGGAAGCCACCATTTAACCCTGAATTTCAGAGACCAGTTACTTTTCAATGGAATATCTAGACGTACATACTTAAGGTTAGGAAAAATCAGGGCAGGTTGACGATCTCTGTAAAAGGTTTCCATTTTAAAGATCATCCCATCAAACTCCTGATTTTATCATTGCTATTATTTCACCTGCAACTTAACATCTGTATAATTATGTGTATACATTATATGTACATATCTATAATGTTCATATAATATGAAACTAAACTAGTTTCTAGATTAATTAGACTAATTATTATTCACGCTCGGTTGCTCGCGCTGCGTTCTCGTAAACAAGCGTGCAGCTCTGAACTGAACGGAGATCAGCTCAACTCGAGTCAACTTAACTCAGTTGAGCTCGTCTCCGGGTGTATAAGGTATCG